>NC_091472.1:77273582-77551082 GCF_036971445.1 Narcine bancroftii | reverse complement strand
TCAGAAGACCTGGATTGGAAGACTTCATCTTGGGAACAGATATGTCGGAGAAATTGCGAGAAGGGGATAGAATCCTTGCAGGGGACGGTGAGATGAAGTGTAGTTGAAGTAGTTGTGAGAGTTGGTAATTTTGTAATATACTTTGGTAGAAAGCTTGTCTCACGAGATGGAAACCGAGAGATCCAGAAAGGGGATAATATTGTCCGAAATGGACCAAGTGAGTTTGAGGTCTGGGTGGAGTTGGCAGCGAAGTGAATGAAGTTGATGAGCTCTTCACGGGTGCATGAGGCAGCCCTGATGTAGTCATCAAAATAACAGAGGAAGAGTTGGGGGGCCTTGCCTTTGTAGGTTTGTAGCTGGGATCCATGCAGGTACCCATGGCTACTTCTTTGATTTGAAGGAAGTGAGATGAGTTAAAGGAGAAGTTGTTTAGAGCGAGGACAAGGTAGAGGGTAACTGGTTGGATCTCTTTTCCAGAAAGAAGTGAAGTGCTTTGAGACCTTCTAAGAATGGACATATAACTATATAACCATTTACAGCATGGAAACAGGCCATGTCGGCCCTTCAAGTCCATACCGGTTCTCTTGAACAACTCCACTAGCTCCTCTGAAAACTCCTGAGGAAGTAGAGGCTAAAGGGATTGGACATCCATCGTGAAGGTGAAGCAGTCCAATTCAGAGAATCGGAAGTCATTGAGGAGATGGAGGGCATGTGAGTTGTCAAGATGTAGGTAGGGAGGGATTGACCCAGGAGAAAAGATGGGGTCAAGGTAAAATGAAACTAATTCAGTGGGGCAATTAGAAGGAGGTGTTTGAGAGCTGTTGTCTAATTCAGCAAGGTAGAGTTAGTGCGCCAGACCATAACAGCACCACCCTCATCTACAGGTTTGATGATGAGGTTGGGATTGTTGTAGAGGGCAGAGCATTCTAAGGAGGTAAGATTAGAATAGAGAGGGGAGTGGTGAAGTTGAGACAGTTGATGTCTCGGCAGAAATTAGAAATAAAAAGATCCAGAGTGGTCAGTTGGCCAGGATGAGATGTCCAAGAAGAGGAAAAAGGCTTAAAGTGGGAAAAGAAGTTTTGGATGGGTGGGGGGTGTGTGGGGGGTGGGTGAAGAGTCACAGTCTTCGAACTAGGCCTGAAGACGGAGGCGACAGTAGCAGAGTTCAGCATTGTGGCGTGTGTGCAATTCTTTAAGGTGTGGGTGGAGGGAGACGAAGGTATGGCCACTACTGAGGGCCAATCACTCTGTCTCAGAGAGGGGATGGTAAAGACCAAGCAGAGGGTCAGAGTGGGAATCTGTGCGATGGAGAGTGTTGAGAGGAGGTGGAGGGTGGGGGAGGCCAGAATAGAGAAGGATGGGGGGGAGGTTGGGAAGGTCAGAGGGTGAAGGTGGAGGGTTTGGGAGGGTGGAGGTGGAGGGTTGGGGAGGTTGGAGGGTAGAGGTGGAGAGTTGGGGAGGTCAGAGGTGGGAGTGGGAGAGTTCAGTGGGGAGATGGGGATAGAGAGGGGAGAGGAGGAGGTTAGGGGGTCACTAGAGAGATGGTGAAGATGAGAGGGTCTGAGGGTTTGGGGGTTAGGAAGAAGAGGGGAGCTCAAAGGGGGAGATGGGGTAGAGAGGGGAGATGTATAGGGGATAGGGAATAGTAAGCAGCAGGGAGTGAACTAGTAGGATCCAGCAGTGAAGTCAGGACCACGGTATGCAGTTACATCGGCAGCTACGTGGTGGAAGTCAGTTTGGGAAGCTCCGTCCCGAGGGCAGCCATGGCCCAGGTGAGAATTGGCCGCCGAAGTGAAGGGATCTCCTGCTGGTAGGTGGCCAGGGTCCATGTTGGAGTCAACAGCTAAGCGGGTAATGAGTGTAAGGTAGGGAAGGTTTTGTTTTTTTGAATAGGTTTTCATCGTTGGGCACAACATCATGGAACCAAAGGCTTGTACTGTGATATAATGTGCTTTGTTCTATGGTGGACAAATATCTTTGTAATTTAGGTACACAAATGGTGAACATTTACCCTCTGTCTTTCAATAGTGCAAAAGTTTTCACTGCTTGAAGTTTGTGCAAATAGTATTTGATAAGTCATCCATTTCAAAGGGAAACACATTTGGTCTATCTGGATCGTGATTGCCTCTAATTTTTATAGAAGACATTTCTTCTGTACGAAGTTCAGCTAGGTCTTTTTTGCGACAAACATCTTTGAATTCATCACGAAAAAATTTTAAAAAGTCAATGAAGGTCATCTCACTTAGTTTAATGTCTGGTTGTTTCTTCTCTCGGCCGTCACCTTCTTCTGCCCGGGTTTTAGCTCGTGTAGCTTTTCCTTCAGTCATTTCTTCAAAATTTTCAGACTCAAGTAGAAATAGAGAAATAATAAAGATCTTTCTGACTTCTGTGAAGTTAGTTCAAAGGTGGATACAGGTTAAAAATAGTATATTTTATGGAGCAAAAACCAAAACGTGTTCACTCCATGAGCGCCACCTGGAGACCCCGACATTTCTTCTGCCTAGATATTGTTTTCATAATCCAGTACAATTATCTTCCCAACTTTATGCAAACAAATTTTTTTAAAATCTGGAATGAAATGCTCGAACAACTATTTAAATGTCATTTTGGAATTGCCTCTGGAAATATGACTGGCACTTCTTTCTATCCCTATTGTGACCCTTTTGGTGCTTTGCAGAGAAATTCATATCTTTGTTATGCCTGGGGCACCTGAGGTTCGGTTCTCTGGGGTCAATGAACCCTGCCATGTAAGTTAACTACTTACCTTCATCCATGGGCAGTCATCAGCTCTCATGACTCCATGAGCTTTTCCATTGAAAATCTTGGACCTCATTCGCCTCAATATAATGATAATCTCCAGTTTATTCCACCCTCAGTAATGGTTTCCAGCAAGAATACTGGATGGTACACTTTTGGCTACAAATCACCACAAGTGCTGGTCACAAAAATGTGCAGTAACTGGTCATATGCACTTAGGGCCTTCATCATTTGAACACAGCTGCTGCACTAATTTCACTACTCCTTGAGTACGCTAAAGATTCTAGGGAGTGTTTTTTCTTGTGTTAGGGAATACTGTACTAGTATATGTTCTATTTTATGCACAAGTTTGCACATGACTTGCAAATGGAATGCCAAGAAAGATAATAAGCATATGCAGTAATAAGTTGGGTGTGGGGTTTCTTGCATGTGGTTGACAGGTTGTCAGAAATTTTGATGGGGTTTCATTCTCTCTGAGGAGAACAGAGGTTGTTTCAGGTGTACAATAAACTAATTGCATATCCCTTGAATGGATAATTGTCAGACTTCAGGACTCCTAACAAAATTTTCAGGAGTCTGATAACATTTTACAATGGTTCCATAAAAGTGTCTGGAGGTGATTTTATTCAATTTTTGTAACATAGCCAAATTCTTATGCAATTTACATTTTTATGCTTTTATTTGACAGTTAATGTTCTCTTTCTGTGTTGTATATTGTGATTTTACCATTATATTTGGCATTTTAAACATAATTATTCAGTACTAATGTAAATATTTATGGCCCTTTTCCAAATCTTAAAACCAATTATTTATGTTTAATTGAAACTCCATAATTATCATTTATTTGTTTGTGATATCACAGTTTTTGACTAATGTAATGTTGTCTAAGATGGAAGTATTTGATGAATGGCTGGGCAAAGGGGTAGACATCGTGACATGATAAAAAAAAAGGATGTTTCTTAGAGTTGTTACCTCTTGAAGACATGATGCTGAATTTTTGTATTCTCTAGTTGCCTTTTCATATGGCACCTGAACATCAAATGAGAACACAAATGAAAATAATGCTTCCATCCATAAAATTTATTGAGCTATTGAATGTTACAACAATCCAATACCTGTAAAATCACACAATAGCTGCAACTCTATTGTTGGACTAAGCCTGTTTTATTTGTACTTGTTCCTTGTGCAGAAATGTTGAAATAAAAATTTGTTTCCATGATGCTATAGCTTTCAGACAAAATTCTAAGATAACCATGAACATGGAGGAATTGATTTGAATGTCAAGAATTTGATGACCACACTGATGAGTGTTATGACCTTTCCATTTGCTGAATGTCGCACACGTGCAAATAATAACAAGGTGTTATGATGAGACAAAAATTGACTTTATTTTTAACAGCATATCTGTAATAGAAAACTTAGTGATTTTAGAGAAAATAATTTTTAATGATATGACATCCCTTTCTCCCTTCAGCAAAATCTTGATGAGCAAAGATATTTCGCTCAGATGTTGCATTTAATATTGTTATGTTAAAACGCAAAAAGCTTGAGAAACTCAGCAGATCAAACAACGTCCTTTCTGTAGCAAAGGTAAAAATACATAACCGATGTTTCTGGCTTGAGCCCTTCATCAAGGTATGAGCAAATGTCAGCAGGTGTTCGAACAAAAAGATGAGGGGTAGGAGAGTGGCAAAGACAGGAGATGTTAGGTGGAGAAAGGAGGGAGAGGACAGCTGCGATCAGGAGGAGGAAGGATGGCTGTGTTGGTAGAGGGGTAAGGGAGGAGAGAACTGGAAAGGGAGAGGAAAAAGAAAAGGTGAGCAAATTTAGCAGAAAGCAGAGAAATCAATTATGATTTTTTAAAATACAGAAATAAAGGAAAAATTCAATTTATTTAAAAAAAATTTAATTGGAGTGGTTATTTACACAGGACTTTTCCTAAGCACTTTTACACTGTCTTCTTGTGTTGTGGAGTTTGTCAGAGGGTGAAAGTTCTATTCATTAGTCCAGTTTCTTACAGAGTGCCTGCGGTCAATATAGACTGCAGCTGCTTCGTAAAAATGTGTAGGGGCCTTGGTGGAAAAATTATGGGATGGAGTTTAACAAATAAATTCTGTCATGACATTTTTACACTGCCAGCAGAGCAGAAAATTTGCACAAATGTTATGCTTCTCAGCGGCTGTGCAAAAATACCTAATGTTAATGCTATCTGGCTGCAAGGTGCCCAGATGGAAAATAAGGTTCTTCCAATCTGCGGGTGGTCAGGGTGGGATATACATCAGGCCATGGACAGACATGTGAGTGTGGGAGTGTGACTCAGAATTGAAATGGTTGGCTACTGGAAGGTCTCTGTTGTGGTGGATGGAGTAGAGTGCTGAATGATGGGTGGAGAGGGATGAGTTCACGAGGAAATCACAGAGGGAGCGGTCCCTATGGAAGACCGAGAGTGGAAGGGAAGGAAAAATGTGTCTGGTGGTGGGATCCTGTAGTAAGTGCCGGAAATTCCGGCAGATATATTGAATGCAGAGGCTGATGGGGTGGTAGGTGAGGGTGAGGGGGATCTGTTAGTTGTGTCTGGAGGCATCTGCCCTGGCCCCCTCTGCCCCCAGATACATTTAACATTACAATGACTTCTTTGCTTTCTGCTAAACTTGCTTACCTTTTCTTTCCCCTTCCCCTTTACCAGTTTTTCCAGTTCTCCCCTCCCTTCCCCCTCTATCCACCCAGCTATCCCTCCTCCCCCGATCGCTGCTGTCCCCTCCCTCCCTTCTCTACCTATCACTTCCTGCCTTTGCCACCCCCTCTAACTTTTTGTTCAGACATCTGCCGACGTTCTCTCATACCTTGATGAAGGGCTGAAGCCCAAAATGTCAGTTCTGCATTTTGATCTTTGCTATATAAAGGGCACAGTTTGACCTGCTGAATTTCTCCAGTTTTTTTTTGTTTTTACTTCAACTACAGTGTCTACAAATTTTCATGATTGACTTCTAACATTGTTGTGTAGTCAGTGGTGTAACAAAGAGATATGTCTCTGGATGCTGAAGCAACTTGTAGAACCTGAACAATCACACATCATTGTATGATCATTCAGCTGATCATAGAATGTTGTCAGAAGCAGTAATGACAGCTTCTGCAGCTATAACTAAATACAAGAGGTAGGGTGGGGATGAAAATGGAATAAAATGTGATCAAAAGAATGGATTTTTGCAACACAATCCAATATGTTTCTACTTCTCAGTTACCTCCCCATTTCATTAAAACAGCAAAAGTTATTACAGTCAAATCTGATAACATCACCCCTGTCAGTCATTATTAAACATGAAACCAATTGATTGTATCAGGAAAAAAAAGGATTTACATGTGAATTAAAAGCTCTGAAAAGTTAATTTTAAAAGGATGTAGGGATAACTGATCAGATATTATAAAGTATTTCAAAGGAATATCATCCTGATTCTTTGTTAGCTGATTAAAAATAATAACTTTACATCAAAGCCTTTATGCCTGGAAGAAACAAGTACTATAAAAGAATGGTATTTGGTAATTGTGCAGGGAAAATCCAGAGCAGGATTAACCTGGATTGCAAATGTTGATATGTTTTTTTAAAAGAGAGTCCATCAACTAATGTCCAGTTTATGTACATCTTACAAATAACCCATTACAATAAAACCCCTGGTATCCAGCATCTGTGGGGATTGGTAAATGCTGGGTATGGTTGCTTGAGACTTACTCTCACAATCCCTAACTAATACACCTGCATTAAGAATAAACAGTTTCAAAGACAAAAATGCTATACTATATTTACACTGAACAAACTTCACTTGCATGAATATATAAATTTTAAAATATATTACTTTATTTTCAGTCACATTGTTTGAAAGCATTTAACCGTTCCTGCATCTACAGGTTCCTCCCCCTCCATGGAGATGGCCAAAAGATGAACAATTACATTATAGATAGTTAACTTCCCCTTCCCCAAATTTACAGATAAAGCCTCTGACTGGGACGGTGCATACTAAGTAGGGATAAGGAGAGACTGAGTCACCCCAAGGGCAAGTGGCATCAACCAGCTCTTCACTCTGGGTGATGTCATTGATGTTTCACACAATTTTATTCAAATAGCTACTCTGAGCAAAGCACAACCAAGGAACTTGGCTGGTTAAATATTTACTCCCATCTTCTCCAAAGGTTTATGTGTTACTTCAGATAACATTTACTTGTAAATGCATAATTTTTACCTATTTTATTTGCATTTTATTTTTAAAAAAATATTTTCCTCCTTTTTTTTGTTGGTTGCTTGAGGCTGCCGGTTGCTTGAATTCTAGATACCAGGTGTTTTACTGTATTCGTTACTGCATCTTGCTCCAGTAGGAATCCATTGAACTCTATTTGAAGCACTTTTTAATTTTGATCATTGTTTTAAGTAGTGAATATAATTTTTAAATATATGGGATCAAAATTTATTGTATTTGGTTTGCTTTGTACATTTTAAAGAACTTAGAGGTACAAATAAAGGTGTATTTTATGAATTTTTTCAATAGTTAATGTAACCATTGAAACAAACGTGGCAGCCTGCAAATTCAAAATTTATAGATGAATGAAGTTCATTGTCATATATAATAGCACAATGTACAGATGCAATGAAAATCTTGCTACAACTTGTGCAGCTGCTGTGCAAGAGAACCTTATCATTTTTATTTGAGGGTATGGGGGAGTGATTTTCTTGCATACAAAGAGTCATGGGCATAAACATTTCAAAGCTTAGGTGTTCCGCTGTCATATCTACATAATTTCAAACATGCAAGAGAAATGCAAGCCTATGATTTTATATCAAAGTAGTTTTGTTTGGAGAAACATTTCAAAGCAAATTGACATGACATTTTTTTGAGAATGAAGATTAACAGGTGAACCAGCACACCACTTTACTTCTTTTCTTTGGCTTGGCTTCGTGGACGAAGATTTATGGAGGGGGTAAAAAGTCCACGTCAGCTGCAGACTCGTTTGTGGCTGACAAGTCCGATGCGGGACAGGCAGACACGATTGCAGCGGTTGCAGGGGAAAATTGGTTGGTTGGGGATGGGTGTTGGGTTTTTCCTCCTTTACTGATGGTTAATTAAATATCATAGAGTACAAAATAGGCATCCACAGAAATCAATAATTGTAATCCATCTCCTCATCACCTCTTTCCATCATCCTCCTCCTCCTTCCATCATCTCCAATCTCTAAGGCCAAGCCCACAACCGAGGGGACATCTCCATCAGGTTCCATAGAATTTGTGAATGGTGGACTGCCTAATAGAGGGATAGCCAAGACTTGCCCCTTTAATCTAAGATTAAGCAGCCTATAAAAAACTATTTTCTTTCAGAGGTCCAAGTACACTTGCAGCAACAATGTCAAATGTCTGTTAAACAAAAGTGATTCATATCATTAGTAAATCACAAAAATTTGTAGACACAGTGGTTGAAGTATAAAAACACAAAATGCTGGAGAAGTTCAGCAGGTCAAACAGTGTCCTTTATGTAGCAAAGATAGAAATACATAATCAACATTTTGGGCCTGGGCCCTTCATCAAGTTATGAGAGAATGCTGGCAGGCATCCGAGCAAAAGGGTAGGGGTGTGGGAAAAGGCAGGAGATGATAGGTGGATGGGGGGGGTGGGGGAGGAGGGATGGCTGGGTGGGTAAGGGGTAAGGGAGGGGAGAACTGGAAGACAGGAAAGGGGCGGAGAAAGAAAAGGCGAGCAAGTTCAGCAGAAGGTAGACCAATGAATGTTAATGCCATCTGGCTGGAGAGTACCCAGGCAGAAGATGAGGTGTTGTTCCTCTAATCTGTGGGTGGTTAAGACAGGATAGTGCAAAAGGTCATGGACAGAGATGTGATTCTGGGAGTGTGACTCCAAATTGAAATTGTTGGCTACTGAGAGGTTGCTGAGGTTGCCGATGGAGAGGAGATGCTCAGTGAAGTGATCTCCCAATCTGCAACCGGTCTCTCCAATGTAGAGAACGCCACTTGAAAAGCCTGCTTTGGGCCCCGGACTGGGGTGAGGGAGGAGTGGCGTAAGTGTGGCACCTCTTGTGGCCACAGGGGAAGGGGGGGATGATGGGATAGGTGGGAAGGGATGAAAGTTCACGAGGGAATCATGGAGGGAGCGGTCCCTGCAGAAGGCTGAGAGGGCAAGAGAATGAAAAATGTGTCTAGTGGTGGGATCCTGCAGTAAGTGTTGGAAATTCCAATGGATGCGGAGGCTGGTGGGGTGGTAGGTGAGGATGAGGGGGATTCTATGTTTGTTGCATCTGGGGGCGGAGGCGGCTAGGGCAGATGAGCAGGATATGGAGAAGATGTGGGAGAGGGCTGAGTTGATGGTGGTGGAGGGGAAGCCTTGTCTGTGGAAGAAGGCAGCTATTTCGGAAGATCGCCACAGACTTGGTTCCCAATTCTGAATCACACTCCCAGACTCGCATCTCTGTCCATGACCTTTTGCACTATCCCACCCAGACCACCCGTAGATTGGAGGAACAACACCTCATCTTCCGTCTGGGTACTCTCCAGCCAAATGGCCTTAACATTGATTCTCTGCCTTCTGCTGAACTTGCTCGCCTTTGCTTCCCCCTCTCCCTTTCCTGTCTTTCCAGTTCTCTCCTCCCTTCCCCCTTACCTACCTAGCCATCTCTCCTCCCCTCATTGCTGCTGTCCCCTCCCTCCCCTTATCCACCTATCATCTCCTGCCTTTGCCACCCCCCACCTCCCCCCCCTTTTGTTCAGATGCCTGCTGGCATTCTCTCATACCTTGGTAAAGGGCCCAGGCCCGAAATGTTGGTTATGTATTTCTACGTTTGCTACATAAAGGACAGTTTGACCTGCTGAGCTTCTTCAGCATTTTGTGTTTTTTGATTAATGTCATTGTTACACACAGCTGCTTGTCTGGCACCTGCATGCTGGACGAAGTTACAATTTTGCAGCTTTGTTTTCACTATTTAATTTGCACTTTAAATATATTTGAATTGCATGTAAAGAAATATATACCATTCCACTGAATTTGATGTTATTATTGTTTATGAGAGCCAATAAAAAGTCTTTTAGTCCATACATGGTGTACTTGATTTAAGGAAGAATATATTTGGAGGCTGTACAAAGAAGACTGATTAGAAGTTAACTTGGGAGGAAGAAACAAACCTTGGACCTTCAAACATTCTTCTAAATTCTAGAATGCATGCTTCACAGGGTAGATGGGGAGAGCCTTTTCTTTGGTGGGAGATTTTAAAAATAGAGGCCTTTGGTTTGATATAAAGATTCATAAATTTATGATTGAGATAACAAAATGTGTCTGCTTTGAAAGGGTTGAGAATACTTGGTGTTCTCTACCAAAAGAGCTGTGGTGTCTGAATAATTAAGTATGCTTGTGTCGTGTTGGGTTCAGACACACTCATTATAAAAATGACCTTGAGCCTGGAGTCATGTTCGAAGCTTGCTTTATTTTGCCATACACTTAGTGAATATCTACATGCACAGGTTTTTCGCTGCTAGTCCTGAGCCTTTCTCTCCACGATGCAGAAGTCCCACCCCGTAATGTCATCTGCTTGCTCGATGTCCCACCAATAGTGTTACACCACATTCTCCTTACTTTGCGTTTGAACCCCCCACCCGCCTTTCTGTGGCTTCGCTCGCTACAATTACCTTTACGCATTCCGATACAAATACACATACAACATTTACAATATACAAGTCTTTCAGTCTCTGCGGTCTCTTTACTTCTCGTCCTGACCTGTTCTTCTTATGCCAGGTGAACTCCTGTTTCAGTCGGCAGAGTCTCTGAACCTGCCTTTGCAGGAATGTTCATTTCCGGTCTATGTTCTTGTTGCTTTTCTCCTGGAGAGTCTGGTATGGGAACGAAATGCTGGCGATTCCATCTCAGTGTTCCTTGTAGTCTGCTAACCATGTACGACCGTGGGCTGTGGTGCACAGAAGTTACTGTACCTTGCTGTCTTGCATCGGAGATCAAAACTTATTTTCTTAGTGCCAGCTTTTCCAGGTTGCTCGTTCTGTGTTTCTTGTTATACCACTTCACATTCTTACATCTCTTCCCTCTCCTCATTCTGGAGTTGTAGCAGGTCTGGGAGTTCCAGCTGCAACCTCTCTAGAAGGGTTGGTAGAGTCATGCGAAGGTGACATCCCAAAATAAAATGGTTGGATCTCTCGCAAGCCCAAGTCAGAGCCAATGCCTCTTTTCCAGCTGCTTGTACCGTTGCTCTGTTTCTGTTAGTGATCTGGAAGTATCAGCAACTGATGACCAATTGTCTCCCTCCTTCTGTAGTAATACTGCTCCCAGACCATACAATAAAGCATCAGCTGATATTTTCAGTTGCTTATTTGGATCATACAACTGAAGTACTGGTGTGGATGATAGCTCTCACTTGAGGTTACTAAATGTCCTCTGTTGCTCCTGTCCCCAGCTCCACTGGTTTTTCTTGGACAACAGGTTTTTCTTGGACTAGCAGGCTTTTCCCTGCTAGTCCTGAGCCTCTCTCTCTAAGATGTGCAAGTCCCGCCCCGTGATGTCATCGGCCTGCTCAATGTCTCACCAATAGTGTTATGTCACAGCTTGAGGTTGAAGTTGGTTAATTTTTAG
The DNA here is from genome assembly GCF_036971445.1 of Narcine bancroftii. Classification (NCBI taxonomy): domain Eukaryota; kingdom Metazoa; phylum Chordata; class Chondrichthyes; order Torpediniformes; family Narcinidae; genus Narcine; species Narcine bancroftii. The sequence goes on along the minus strand of NC_091472.1, from coordinate 77,539,702 downwards.
TCTTGGGGGAAAATAAGGATTATGGAGCCAGGCAGGTACATGGAGTTGAGGCCATGATCAAATCAATTGTCATCTTCACGAATGACAGTCTTGCAGCAGACTTGTGAAGCAGCAGTACTCAAGAGTACTGTTATGTCTCAAACCAGTAACAACAGAAAACACGATTCAAAAGGGTTTAATTTTAACTCTATATTTATTAATGACTAATGTAATGCCTTACATAATTAACCTCACTATAAGTATCTATAGCAAATATACAGATATTTTATATTTATAAAGAGTGTATATCTGAAAACCCCAGACCATTACAGTTTGTGCCCAATATTCAAAAAGGAAAAATCCCTAAAACCCCAGGTCAGTCTACTCAAGTAAGTCAGTCCAAAAAAACACTTTCCACAGAATTCAATCTCAAGGTTCAATGTCCAAGTTCAGTTCTTTAACTGATAACAAAGGACGTTGTATTGAACATTGGAGAAAGAAATTACTTGTGTTGCATTGCAATAAACTTACAAATCCTCACTTATGAGGCATGTGCATTTCACACAGCTCTCCAGCTGCCCTCTGCTGCTCCAACTGCTGTTCTACCACTTCAGCTGTCACTCTGCTTCACAGCTGGATTCTCCCTTTGTTCTCGAAAGTTCTAAGCAATTGGTAAGTCAGCACTCAGCTGTACCACAGGTTGCACAGTTCTTAGCCAAAATCCATCCTTTGTAATGACAGCTTGTGTTTTAAAGAAAATTAAAAATGTTTAAAAATAACATTATTTTCAAGATTGTTATACTTATTAATGATGTGTGAGGCGATAATCCATATAACCCAGCTTTCAAATATTCCTCCTCCATTTTTTTTTCAAATGTGTGTCTTTCTAATGTGCAAACATTGCTCATCCAACTCTGGAGGTCTGGTCTGTGCAGTGTGAGTACAGGGACTGCTGTGCTTTGGACTTCACTGAAATGTGGCTCAGCAACAGGGTGCTCATCGCTGCCATTCAGCTGGACAGGCTCACTTTATTTTGGGCTGTCAGAGATGCTGCTCTGTGTAGTAAAGCCTGTGGTGATGGCCTATGCATTTACATCAATACGGAATAGTGCAAGGATTCTGCTCGAGTCCCCAGTCACTGCTCAATGCTGGTGGTGTTTGTGATTGTTAGATGTAAAGCATTTTATCTAATGCAGAAATTCACCACAGTCCTCATAGTTGGAGGGTACATCCCCCCAGCCCCCCCCCCCCCCCACCCCGGGGCTAACACTAAGGAGGTGATCTGGGAACTGTATGGGGCTATAAATGAACTGCAGACCACACACTCTTCAGTTTATCACCAAAGACTCTTGTAAACTTCTACAGGTGTACAGTGGAGAGCATTCTGGCTGGCTGCATCACTGCCTGGTTTGGAGGTGCCAACTCTCAGGACAAGAATAAACTCCAGAGGGTTGCTAACTCAGCCTGTGACATCACCCCCAACTCCATCGATGACATCTACATGAAGCAGTGTCTTTAAAAAAAAGAGCCTCTATCCTCAAAGACCTCCACCTCCCAGGCCATGCCCTCTTTATTCTACCACTATCAGGGAAAAGGTACAGGAGCCTAAATCAGCAGCATAAGGACAGCTTCTTCCCCGCTGCCATCAGATTCCCAAATCATCAATGAACCAAAGACACTGCCTTACTTTACGTGCCCTACTATTTTATTGTTTATAGTAATGCCGGTGGGTGGGTGGGTGCGTGCGTGCGTGTGCGTACTGCTGCAAAACACCGAATTTCATTCTGATTCTGATGGACTCATTATTATTGCTGGGGCTTTCAACCAGGTGAACCTCAAGTCAGGGCTACCTAAATTCCATCAGTATGAGGGCTTTGCTACGAGAGGGGTGAATACGTTGGATTTCCGACGTGTATCAGGCGGAGTTCCACCCCCACCTCAGATTCTCAGACCACATCTTTGTAATGCTAATCCCAGCATACAGACTGCTTGTCAGATGCTCCAGACCAATTCTGAGGTAGCTTAAAACCTGGCCAACAGGGACTTCAAGACTGCTTTGAGCACACTGACGGGCATGTGTTCAAGGAAGCAGCAATCAGTGACAACTGCGTCAATCTGGATGAGTTTACGGCATCAGCAACCTGCTACATTAGTAAGTGTTCTGACAGAATCACTGCACAAGACCATCAATATTCGCTCTAATCAGAAGCCATGGATGACTGTGGAGGTGCTTGTGCTAGGAACTGAGAGGCTGCTTTCAGAGTGGATGACAAGGTCGCCCTAGCTATTGCAAGAGCCAAGGTGTCTAAGACCATTAGGGAAGCAAAGCATGTGTATACCCAGCACATTCACAGTAATTTCCTGGACTGTAAGGACAAGTGACGCATGAAGAAGGGCATCCAAGACATCACCGACCACAAGACTACACTATCTGCCTGTGCTGGTGAAGCCTCCCTCTCAGATACACTGAACAACTTCTATGCGCACTTTGAGGCATTAAATGACATGGCGGTGAAGAAGACCACCTCTCTTTCAAATGATCAGGTGCTGTGCCTTGCAGTGGCCGATGTGAAGAGAGTGTTAGGTGAGGTCAACCCATGGAAAACCCCTGGACCAGATAACATTCCTGGCAGAGTGCTCAGGCGATGTGCGGCTCAGCGAGCAGATGTTCTCACCGAAATCTTATAACATCTCCCTGATTTCCGTGGTCCCAACATGCTTTAAAGTCACCACCATTTTCCTTATGCCAAATAAGTCATCTGTGACCTGCCTCAATGACTACTACCCTGTCGCACTCGCATCTACCGTCATTAAGTACTTTGAAATGTACTTCAAGCTCCTGCTGCCCCCGTCACTGGATCCTCTGCAGTTTGCATACAGATCCAACCACTCTACGAACGATGCCATTGCCACCACGTTTACCCACCTGGAAAATAAGGACTTATATGTTTGAATGCTGTTTATTGACTTCAGCTCAGCATTCAACACAATCACGTCTTTACCATGCGAGCATGGCATGAACGATAAATAAATGTGACTTGACTTGCATCTCAAGAAGTCAGAATATCACGCATGGATCATTTTGAGAGAATTTTTACTTGTTTTTATTTTTATTCATTAAAATCATTAAAAATATAAGTTGTTTCGGAGCCAAAGTTAATTTTAATTAATGAAAAATGAATTTAAATATATATTTTTGTGTAAAATATATATTACCCAACACTACTTGGAAAAAAATGGACATTTTCTTACTGTTTAAGGTTACATGGATTGTCTAAAATAGAAATGAGCCATTTATTGCAAGTAGTCCATTATAGTGATTGTGCAGAAAGAGTATTCTGTCAATTACTTACCCCCTCCATAAATCTTCGTCCGCGAAGCCAAGCCAAAGAAGAAAGAAGATGAACCTACAACCCACAAATTGCTACTTTGTTGAACCACTTTCTACGATTTCTTTCTACTTGTTTACCAGTGGTTTGCATGTTTGATTCATATTTAAAGAATGTTTCTTGTGAGCAGTTGTTGTACTGCATAGAAGGTTAAACTGAGGAATCTACAAATTTGCTATTTCTTTTCAAAATACTCTCTTGAATTAAAAAAAAATCCCATGGAATTTGAGACATTAGTAAATGGGTTTCTCAAATAGTGCTACCTTCTGGAGTTTAAAGTGAACCAAGCTACATAATAAGCAGATCCTTTGGGAGAAAAGAAACTGCTGTTCTCATCCTGCTTTTAGCTAATGGAAAATGTCAAATGTCCTCATGTGTTCTGGTCCCCAGATTATTGCATTTTCATCTTAAAATATAGTTAATTAGGATCATTTTGCAATTCCCCTTCCAGAGATTCACAGTTTTCGGTTAATGGAGGCTAATTAATTTTCATACATTGGGTTGTTTCTTGCTTTAACAGATTTGTGTTCCATCTGCCATCAGATGTCTTTCTGTCTTACTGAGCTACACCTATGGTCAATGAAGAATACCTTACAAGTTAAGGGTAATTAAGCTATTACCAAGCCCTTATAGCTTTAGCTTTGGGCAATGTTATTGTTTTATAAATCCAGTTTCTAATACATTTTATTTCATATTGTGCTACATTTTTGCATATTTATGTTATCTGTTGTGAAAATTGTATTTATTTTTGAATTCAGATTAAAGATTCAAGCTATGTTTTTAAAGAAACCATATACTGTTGAAAAATAAATTTCAATTCAAGTTACAAACCATTTTTGCTAACTTTAAAATGTCAGTGCTGCACTTGTTTAACAATTAGAACATTTTAAATTACAACTTATTAATTGGATGCAGAATTTAATTGAGTCTTTAAATATAAAAACTTGCTTATATAAATAGCACATTGCACAATCTTTTAGTCATCTCAAAATGCCAGTGAAGCTCTTTTGAACTGTTATCACTCCTGTAATGTAAATTCATTTGCCAATTTTTTTCTCTTTTTGGAGGACATTGAATGTATAGACTGGAGGAGTCAATATAGACATTGACTGGAGGTGATTAACCTCTGTATGGCTTTTTGTGCCTCAAATGGCTATATTTTTTTCTCAAGATGCACACATTAAGTCCTGGCAGGGGGGATTTCACTAATGATAGCACTTCGCTGAATCCGACCTTATCTGCACTCAAGCTTATCGTTGATAGAGATCGGAAATTGAAATAAAATAAACTTTAGTTTCTACAAGCCCTCTGTTTAGAACGCTGATGTCAAATGCAATGCACTTCCACCATTTTACCAATAAATAATTAACTTAATTAAGCACAAACCAAGAATCAATTTCTAAGCCTGATTTGCAGGCTTTTCTGCTCTTTCTTTGGTTAAATTTATGAAATTATTTATTCAGCTATTGTGCCACAAAATTGTATATAACCATGGGATAATAATCAGGTGGGACTAGATTTTTTAAAAATTATCCTTTGGAAAAAAAATTAAAATGATGGGTAAAAAATTACATTTACCCAGTTTTTTATAACTATTGTAAATTATAGACATTTTAAAAACAATTTGGGTAGCACGATCAAAATATAAATTTGCTTAGCTGGATGAGGATGTATTCAGGTGTCCATATACATTCATTTTTTTAATACTGGATGACCCTGCTAAGTTAATTGACTTTGTTTATATTGGGCAAAAATTAAATTTTGTCATAATATATAGGTTGACAGCTAATCATTATTTGTTAAAAAAACATAGCCATTTGAAAGATGTGTGCTACTTCTATATACCAAAGAAAACCCTTTCAGTACTTGACCTTTTAATATCAGTATAGATTTATATTTAAATATGATTTAGCAATATCGTTTTTTAATGCTATTTGTTTCATTTTCCAAATTGTATTGCAGATGTAGATATTGGCACCTTTCAATACTATGATAGAAGAGAATCTGGTAAGTTCAAATTTGAACTGACATACCAAAAAAAAATCGCTGACGAATCTTCATGGTGGGTAATGAAGCTCCACATTATTGCACTGAACATTCCAGCAGGGGGCATCATCATTCAACTGATAATCTACAATGTCGCAAGCCTTTTGTCATTTTAAAACATTTGTTATTCCCAGATGATTGCTTATTTCTTTTAGGCTGGAATAAAATGGAGGCTTGTATGAACATCTTTGGAGGAAAATTCAATTATGTTGAGAGTGCAAAATGAATAGTTGTGAATTGAGCAGTATTTAATTTGCCTCTGTTCCTGCGCTTTCCAAAGATAGATTTAACCCATTTTTAGTTACCATATCACTGATGCCAGGTGGGCCCCTCTTCTAATCTACATTTAATGTCACATCATTTAAAAATGTGTAGCAATATCATAATTGCATATTTTACCAGCAAAAATCTTTTGTTCTTGATCTTTACAATAGACATGACTTCTGGATTTTAAAATTTTTTAAATTCATGCAGTTTCATCAACAGATGGCTGTTACCTAGCAGAGAAGCAGCGAATGACTGAAGGTGAGCCATGTGTTAGTAATATTAATGTAATAATTTATTAATAATTAAAGCAAATATTCTTTCCCCATTTTTGGATTCCATTAATGGGATTCTCCTTAATTAGAATATTACATCTTTTTTGTTAAAGAAAAACTAGCTTCTTGGAATAAATCAAAATTCTGACAAATGCTAGCAAGCCAGCCTCGTTTTCCTTGGTAATAGGATATTGCCTAACATTGTGTCCCTTGGGTACCTTGTTAAGCATGTTGAGGTTGTTTGAATATTTATTAAATTCAAGTGTAAGAAAAGAACACAATAATTATACTGTACATTGTTTGTATCTTAATAATTCTTTTAAGTAAGGAAACTTTTGAAAGATGCAACTTTCTTCATAGATGGAACAAAAATAAATAAATCATTCATGCAAAATTTAGGACACATCTTCACCACATTTTATTTATTATGGGAAATTCTGGAGAAACCTCTCCCCATAGTGTGGTATAAACTTAACTAGAATCCAAAATGCAGCAGCAATAATCAGATGAGATCAACAGATCAATTTTCTTATTTATAACAGATAAAACTGGTTGCAGGCAACATGCCCGAGGTAATCTTTATGTCCAGCTTTTCACCATTTGTATTAATCTTTTTGCATATAAAAATAGTTCATGCATCTAAATTATCTCCTATTTGTACACTATATTATACCCCAAAATGATGTTCTGTGTTTAATATTTTGCTAAATATGAAATATAAAATAATTCAACATGGCCTTTTAGCCTATTAATAGGGAAGGCTTTTTGAAAAAGCTTCCAAGTTAACCCACTCTCCTAATCTGCCTTAAAATTCCACAGATCTTTAATTTTCAAGTACTTTTCCAAATTTGTTAGTTGCTGTTCTTTCTTTTTCAATTTTTTTAAATTGATTTTAATATACAATAAACAATGGACGGAGAGAATAATGATACATGATTAAAAAGAATACAATATGCAACAATCAGTACATAATAGTATCTTCATCTCCCATACTCAAAGAGAAAAAAAGCAAATTAAAAATTCACGTTATAGTAAAAACCCCTTGTACGAATCTAATGAAGAAAAGAAAAAAAAAACAAAAAAAAAGAAGGAAATCCCTGGATCAGCGCTCATCATACATAAGAAGCCTGGTCCTCATCCAAAAGAGGAACTTAATGGTATCAAGAAGGGAGAATAAATCAAGGAAAACGTTAAAAATTATATCAGACTAAAATATTGTATGAATGGGCACAAAGTTTCTTCAAATTTAACAGAGGGATCAAATGTAGCACTTCTAATTTTCTCTAAATTGCTGTTGAATCAATTTTCGCTCTAACTTTTAGATGGTGAGCTCCAGATTATGCAAACTCTTGTGTGAATAAATTTTTTCATTCACTGATTTTGCTTTTGCTCTTTATCTTGAATCTGACCTCTGGTTACCATTTCATTAATTTATTGTTTTTATTTGGTCACAAAACTTTTTTGTTTGTTCTTATTCTGGATGTTGTTGACATGGTCAGATTAATTATTGATGCTTTAATAATGGTTGGAGAAAATGATGTGATACAATTCATATAATTGCAATTATAATGATTCACTTTTTGCTTTTTAGCTCGTGAATGCTTATGGACGCCCAAGAATAGACGCCCAGATAAACTTCGAGACACCCTCAAGGAGTTTGAGGTACCTTCTGGTTACAAAATTTACAGTAAAAAGTTGTACATTTTTCTTTTAGCAATTTTTGTTTATTTAAAGGATCAGCATTGGAAATTAAATTAAATCTTTTTAATTTTTGAGGTGTTAAATATAATTGATGTAAAAAATTATATTGTACTAATCTATATCTTACATAAATAATTTTAGTCATATTATCTTTACATAACATTCACCAATCACCTTGGCCTATTGTTCTACCTAAATCAGTTTCCCACTTTGATCTTGATTTATGAATATCTAATTTGGGCATTTTCCTTTGAAGTAGTTTATACATTTCTGAAATAAATTTATTAATGCCTCCTTTAGTAAGTAAAATTTCTAATTCAGATTGTCTAGGTAATCTTAGACTTCGACCTAATTTATCAATTAAAAAAGTTTTAATTGATAGTAATGAAAAAAAAAAACTATTATTTGGAACATTATATTTTTCTTTCATTCGTTGAAAGATGTCATAAAGGGATGGGTTATTTTTTCACTCGACTTGGCAGTGTATTAAGATTAAGTCATTTTGGATACAAATTAAAGCATTTTTAGAGAAAGTATTGAAGGTTAAACTTCCATAGATCCAATGTTACTTTTATTAGGAAATATTAAAATGTTTAGTTTAAAATTAAGGTTAACCATGTATCAAATTGAATTTTTACAAATGGCTTTAGCTGTTTCAAGGAATTGTGTAGCTATTACATGGAAGTCTCAGGTGGATTTGGAAATGCATTGATGGCATATTGAAATGAAATCCTGTATCCCACTTGAAAAAATAACTTATAATTTACGTGATAAATATAATTTCTTTTTGAAAATATGGAGTCCATATTTACAACAAGTTGGTTTGAAAATTTAATCTCTCAATAGCTCGTCCTAACAGTGGTTCTTGGTTTCATGGAGGTTGATTTGAATTTAAATATCCATTGATAATCTTCTTTCTTTCTTTGGAGTATTTGGGAGGGAGGCGGGTGGTGGGGAGGGAAGGAGGTGGTGGTGGGGAGGTAGGGAGGGATTAGGTTATATACCACATGTATTGTCTTTTATATAAATATATCATTCATTATTAATTGAATGTATTTTATTTTAAAATTTTAAATAAAAATTTCAAATAAAAGAATGAGCATTGGCAAAGTTGATAACAACTAGCCGCCAGTGCAGTGGTATGCTCGGAAACAGTTGTGTCTCTGTTTTTGAAGCATACTTATCTTTTCAGTATTGATATTAGGAACACTCTAACCATTGATGATAACATATGTTTTTGATGTGGCCATCTGTGTTTTTGTTGTTTTTCAGGAACTGCTGCAGTCCAATCGTTGCGTGATGAGCAAATGGAAGAACAAAAATTTTTGTCAGGTATGTGATTCAACAGTGATTTTGGGTTGTGGATTGTGTGAGTCTTTCTAGGCTTATAAAAAATGGAATATGCTAATAATCATAAATATGGTCAGTTGAAATCTTGTGTTTGGGAATTGCCAGGTGATATTTTGGTCTTGTGGTAACTCGTATGCTTGGGGTTGGTTGGAGAGATAATGAAACACATCCTCTCTCATAGTTTTGTAGTCTTACACAGTGTGACCCTGTATTTGGCAGGGCCTTCCTTAGCCTGGAACATTTTTGCTCTCTATACCACCAAATATGAGAAAAAAAATTTAATTGTATTAAATTAACCTTCTTGAACCTTGTTCAGAGTTTAAACTGAAAGTGTGGGACAAAGTACCCCAAGTGTTTCTCCTGTGTTAGACTCCATAATGAGTGAAAATTAGAGCAGAGGCTTCAGTCTAGCCATGAGTTCATAATGCAGATTTGGGACATTCCTTACACATGTTAAAGATCATAAAGTTACCTAGAGTTGGGCAGAGATTTATTAAAAAAATATGAATAACAGTAAATTCATCCCCATTACTACTCTTTACCCTTCCCTATGCCCCTAAACTTCTTCCTACTCCACCCCCATCTTTACCTCTCCGCTCCCCTCCTCCCCAACCCCCTAACCATTAGACCTCATCTTCATCTTGCCGCCCCCCCCGACCTCCCCCACTTCCCCCTCTGACCTCCCCAACCCTCCATCTCCCCCCAACACCCTCCACTACACCAATTCCCACTCTGACCCCTGCATTTTGCTTTGTGTGACGGAGTGCTCGGTCCTCAGAAGAGGCCTTACCTTCATCCCTGACCTTCCCCTTTCTGTGACAGAGCAACTCAGTCCTCGGAAGAGGCCTTGCCTTCTTCCCTCTCCACTCACACCTTAATGAGTTCCGTGCATGCCATGATGCCGGACTCTTCTTCCATTGCCTACTTCTCTGGGCCTATTTCCATCTCAGTTAAAAATACCTTGATAAAGGGATTAAGTCCGAAACGTCAGTTATTTATTTTTACCTTTCTATATAAAGGACACTGTTTGACCTGCTGAGTTTCTCCAGCATTGTTTTTGCTATGAAATAACGTGAGCCATTTTCTTTGGACTGCTTTCTGTGGTAGAAAATTCCACAAGTTCTCCACCCCGAGAGAAATCTTTAAAGTCATACCCCTTATCTTTAGACTGTGTCTGGTGATTCTAGAATCCCCTACCATTGTGATGTTATTTCATGCCACTAATTTGTCCAGCTCTGTTAGAAATTTGTAGGTTTCAATGAGATTCTCTCGTTGAGATAAACATTCTTTAGAGTTTCAAAGAATGAGAGTGATCTGCTTGAAGCATGCAAGATCTTCTTAGTTGGAAGAGGGGTGGGAGAAGGGGAAGACAGTGTGACAGAATTGATTTTGAAATGTTTCTACCAGTGAGAGAATCTCAAATGAGGGGGCATGATTACAAGATTAGGGAGTGCTCATTTTAAACCAGTGTGTAGGAATTACTGAAGCCTGAAACGTCAATTATGTATCTCTGCCTTTGCTATATAAAGGACACTGTTTAACCTGTTTGTTTTTACTTCAACCATACTGTCCACAGAATTTTGTATTTTACCCCCAATGACTCTGTGTGTGTGTGTGTGTGTGTGTGTGTGTGTGTGTGTGTGTGTGTGTGTGTGTGTGTGTGTAATTCAACCATATCATATTAAATAAAACGGCAGAGTGGAGAGGCTGAGTGGCCTCCTACTTCTGAACTCTGAATCAGACGAACAAGCCTAATTAATCTAATCTCGCTTAGCATGTCAGTTCTGCTATCCCAGGAATCAGTCTATTGAAATCAGTAACTGGGGGGAGGGGGGAGGATCAGACAGGAGTGGAAGAAAGAACAAAAATTGTTGTTTCCTCTTGAGCAAATCCTGAAAATTCTCCTGTGAGCTGTGAATGAAAAAATGGTTGACCACAAGTTAAGGATGGAGAAAGATATAAATAAGTTTGCACAATTGTCATTAAGTACTATTACAAATATCAGCATAATTTCAGTGACCCACTGCTACCAGAAGGGAATTGTGGTTAAAAACGCATGCAGTTGGAGCTGGGAATAATGTCAGAATTGTGCTGTTAGGTGCTGACACTACCAGAGAGTGTTTGACCAACTTGGTAGTGACCTAGAAGCCATAGCATTTTGAGCATATTCAACACGTTGGTCAGCTCAAAGTGGTCAAGATCTGTGAGCATTGGGAGTGCAGAATTAAAGGATTAATGAGCATGCTGGTATTTCTTCCTTTTGCATGTAATGTTATGAGCCCAGAGGACCCCAAAACCCAGCAGCAATAGAAATTCACCAAGACAAATAGTTACTTAAACAAAAGTCACTTTTAATTATCTTTAAACATGAAAACAGGATCATACTCTTAACTTATTCTTCTTCCTTCTTTGGCTTGGCTTCGCGGACGAAGATTTATGGAGGGGGTAAAAAGTCCACGTCAGCTGCAGGCTCGTTTGTGGCTGACAAGTCCGATGCGGGACAGGCAGACACGATTGCAGCGGTTGCAAGGGAAAATTGGTTGGTTGGGGTTGGGTGTTGGGTTTTTCCTCCTTTGCCTTTTGTCAGTGAGGTGGGCTCTGCGGTCTTCTTCAAAGGAGGTTTCTGCCCGCCAAACTGTGAGGCGCCAAGATGCACGGTTTGAGGCGATATCAGCCCACTGGCGGTGGACAATGTGGCAGGCACCAAGAGATTTCTTTAGGCAGTCCTTGTACCTTTTCTTTGGTGCACCTCTGTCACGGTGGCCAGTGGAGAGCTCGCCATATAACACGATCTTGGGAAGGCGATGGTCCTCCATTCTGGAGACGTGACCCATCCATTAACTTAACCCCCTTCTAATTCTAAGCACACGTGTATGTAATGTGTGTATAAGTTCAGAAAAGTTATTTAATTCACAGTCCAATCTCACTTCTCACTCCTCCAAGTTCATTCTTATACTGTGCACAGAGTTTAACATTTATGAAGTTCACCAGGCTTTGTTACTTGAAAGGTAAATGGTTACCACTCAGGAAGGTTCTTGTCAGTTTTCAGAGAGAGATTTGTTGCTTGTTGAACACCCACATCTGATTCCTTCCAATCAATGTCTTGCTGAAGAAACTTGCCCCATCAGGGTTTTCCACATGATAACCTCTTTCTTTCAGGTCACCACAGAATTCCTTTTTGTTTCCCTTATTTCAAGTGAAACATTATTGGACCACAAGGGCTTTGAACAGGCTGACCTAAGAACTCACAACCCATCTTCAAAATGGGGTTTTTCCACAAGCTTCTCAAAATGGGGTTTTTCCACAAGCTTCTCATGTTCCAGTCCCAGCTGCTGCTGCTGAACTGTAGAAATGAATTCTCTCTCTTTCTTTCTCTCTCTCTCTCTCTCTCTCTCTCTCTCTCACACACACACACACACACTCACAGAGAAAACCACATGACCCTCTTAGAACAGCAAATTGCACTCAGACTGCGGCACTAGACCCAATCTTCTGAGTTTGTTCAACTGTTGCTTTCCAAACTAATAATAATCCATTACTCCACAGCATATCCAATTAACACCTACTTGTGAAGTCCTTATAGGCATTCTTCAAAGTTTTTTCAAAGTCACCTGGAGCCTGAATTGTCTAGTTTGAGCAGAGCTCTGGCATTTTAAATGAGATCTATTTTGAAGTGTTTGTATGTGACCTACACTAAAAAAACCTGCCACAATTTATTTCCTTTAAAACATATCTATGTACAATATAAAATATAACATAATCAGACACAGTACCATCGTCCAATCTCATGGCAGGCTTCCTGAAACTAAGGAAGCATGTAGAAAATGTCTCATTCCAGCAAAATATGATTGAGTTTAGAAGGGATTTAATTTTTAACCTGGCTATTGACCCTGTCAGAAGCTGGAACTTATGAAAACTATTACTCAGCTCTAGTTAGTTTGTCAGAAAGAAAATTGACAAGGGATAGGAGCTGGTAATAATGGGTTGGTCTGAAAGGGTTCCTTCAATTGTGTCTCATTCTGTGATTTTCATGCCAATTGATTTTCAGGATCTTTAGCATTTTATTATTCAAAATTTTAAAGAGACTTTAGGAACTTTGCTTTGTGCCTTAATATTGCAACAACTAGCATCAAAACCAAATACCACATTAAAAAATGCTAATTGTTAATGCTCTGTTATTTATAAAATACACAATTCAGAATGATGTTTTTAAAAACTACATTAAATACCTTCTCTTGTTTTGTCCAGCTTTTCTTTGATTCAAGTGTGTTGGTTTCTTTAAGTCTTTGTGGCCCACATCTAGAGAAAATTCTGATCGACAGGACCTTAGTGGGGAAACTCAGCTTTGACACCATCAATGACGGTAACTATAACCAGGATAAAAATCAAACTTTTGAATAGATAATGAGAAATGAAAAATGGTGTGGCAATTCTGAATGCAGATTTGTAACAATTGATGTCATATTGATACAACCTTTGAGTTACAAATGATAATATGTTATCCACAGGGCTTTCTATATCTTATTTTTAACAATAAATCAATTTATGTATACTTCATCTTTCTTTGAACATGATATTAGTAACAAACAGTCCAAGAACATAAAGCATTTTATAAGGTTCCCCATGCAAAGTTCATTCAGAATCCAAAGATGCCTTGCTTTGCGGACACAGAATTGGCTTGCCCAGAGAAGGCTGAGAGTGGTTGTAAATGGTTTGTATTCTGTATGGAGGTTGGTGTCCTCTTTGTGAAGTAAATGACCTGGATGAGGAAGTGGAAGGGAGGGCTAATAAGTTTGCAGATGACCCAAAGGTTAGTAGTCTTGGGATCATCTGGAGGGTTGCTGGTTACAGAGAGGGATTGATAGGATACAGAGCTGAGCTGAGAAGTGGCAGATAGAGTTTAACTTAGAAAAGTGTGAAGTTGTTCATTTTGGTAGGTCAAATTTCAAGGCAGAACACAATGATAATGGGAGAACTCTGAGCAGTGTGGATGATCTGAGAGATCTGGGGGTCCATGTCTATCGAACACCCAAAGCTGCTCCACAGGTTGATTTAAGAAGTCAGGATAGCACATGGTTTTGAAGAAAACCAATGGGTGGTGGTGTTTGTTCCATGCACCAGCTTCTCTTGTCCTCTTTGGTGATGGAGTAGTCTGGAAAGTAACAGTAGCTTATTATATGATGATACACACTGCTCTCTGTCAATAGAATGAAAACATAAAATGCTGGAAATACTTAGAATTTTTTTTAACTTTTAATAACAGAGCATGATAAAAGGCCCTTCTGGCCCATGCAACCTGTGCCAACTCCGTACATTTTGGAGCGTGGGAAGAAACCGGAGCACTCGGTTTCTCATACCATGAGAAAACCCAGGCAGCTCATAGGGAGAACATACAAATTCCTTATGGAAAGTGCCAGACTCAAGGCTGGGTTGCTGGCACCGTCATAGCTTCATACTAACCGCGACACTAACCATGCTGTCCATTTATGGCACCCTTTGTGGAAAGAGGAAAAACTTTGGAGTTTTTGCTAGTTCTGGCACAAGCTAATTAACCTATAATGATCATTTCCTGGAGATGTCGTTGAAAGCTAACATAGGTATGGAATGCAAATGCTCTGTTGCCTTTTATCGCTGGAGTGTTTGTATACAAGAGTAAAGATTTCTTATTTCAATTACATTGGGCTTTAGCAAGTACTGTATGAAATTTTGGTCCCCTTACCTATAAAAAGATGCTTACTACAGAGGGAGTGCAGTGAAGTTTCATCAGAATGATCCTGGGATGTCAGCAAGTGTGTCATATTTGCTAGGTTAGGCTTCTTTGTTCAAGTTTAGAATGAAATGTAACCTCTTTGAAGCATATAAAAGTCTTAGGAGACTTAATAGGATGGATGTTTGGAGTCTTGATCCAGGTGTCTTAAAGTAAGGGTTAGACATGTAGGAAAAATTTCTTTACTCAGAGTGATGAATTTTCTTATTAAAGTCAGAAGGAAAGGTTTGAGTGTAATTTAGGGTGCTGATTCACTGTTATTTTTAACACCTCTCATGGTTGATAATGCCACATGTCAGAATAGAAGAAAAAAATGCAGAAAATAGCTGAATCCTAAGGTTTAATTTTATATTCTTTTGTCTTGGTCTAGCTGTACTTGCAGGCAATTTTATGATCATAACATTTTTGGAGACCAGCAAACTTTGCTTTGTCCATTTTGCAAAGAAACAAAGTTCCCCAGATGTCAACAAAAGAATGGAAAAGCTTTCCACTTCGGATCTTAAGGTACATGCAGTTATTCTTGTAAAATTTTCAGTTCTAAATTCATTCATTTGTTTACTGTTTACCATCAAATAGGATCATCACTAGAACATCATAGAAGCACTATAATGTCTAATGAAATACTTTCCCCAACTGAAACCAGTTTAGTTGAGATAGTTTGCAGAATTCATGTTGTATTGACTCACATCAAGAAACAAGAGCAACTTGTCCGTGAACTACTCTTTGCAGACGATGCCGCTTTAGTTGCCCATTCAGAGCCAGCTCTTCAGTGCTTGACGTCCTGTTTTGCGGAAACTGCCAAAATGTTTGGCCTGGAAGTCAGCCTGAAGAAAACTGAGGTCCTCCATCAGCCAGCTCCCCACCATGACTACCAGCCCCCCCACATCTCCATCGGGCACACAAAACTCAATACGGTCAACCAGTTTACCTATCTCGGCTGCACCATTTCATCGGATGCAAGGATCGACAACGAGATAGACAACAGACTCGCCAAGGCAAATAGCACCTTTGGGATACTACACAAAAGAGTCTGGAAAAACAACCAACTGAAAAACCTCACAAGATTAGCGTATACAGAGCCGTTGTCATACCCACACTCCTGTTCGGCTCTGAATCATGGGTCCTTTACTGGCATCACCTACGGCTCCTAGAACGCTTCCACCAGCGTTGTCTCCGCTCCATCCTCAACATTCATTGGAGCGACTTCATCTCCAACATCGAAGTACTCGAGATGGCAGAGGCCGACAGCATCGAATCCACACTGCTGAAGATCAAACTGCGCTGGGTAGGTCACGTCTCCAGAATAGAGGACCATCGCCTTCCCAAGATCGTGTTATATGGCAAGCTCTCTACTGGCCACCGAGACAGAGGTGCACCAAAGAAGAGGTACAAGGACTGCCTAAAAAAAGCTCTTGGTGCCTGCCACATTGACTACCACCAGAGGGCTGATATCGCCTCAAACCGTGCATCTTGGCGCCTCACAGTTTGGCGGGCAGCAACCTCCTTTGAAGAAGACCGCAGAGCCCACCTCACTGTCAAAAGACAAAGGAGGAAAAACCCAACACCCAACCCCAACCAACCAATTTTCCCTTGCAACCGCTGCAACCGTGTCTGCCTGTCCCGCATCGGACTTGTCAGCCACAAACGAGCCTGCAGCTGACGTGGACTTTACCCCTCCATAAATCTTCATCCGCGAAGCCAAGCCAAAGAAGATAGTTAGTGATCAATAGACCTGTCATTCCCAGTCCTTTTGCATTGGCAGAAATTATCTGCAGGTCATACTAAGAAACAGAAGCTGTTTCACCAGCCCATCGAGACTGCTCCGCTGTTCAAATTATGGCTGATGCATTGTTCCTTTGAACCCTATTCTCCTCCCTTCTCTCCATAACCTTCGACATTCTTACTAATCAAGCACTTATCAGTCTCCATTTTAAATACACCCAATGGCTTGGCCTCCACAGCCATATATGGTAATGAATTCCACTCCCTTTAGAGATGTCTTTTTACTCTGAGTCTCTGTTCTCTGGTCCTAGACTTTCTCTCAACTGGAAACATCTTCTCCACATACACTCCATCCAGGCCTTTCAATATTCTGTTGGTTTCAATGAGATTCCTCCCTCATCGTTCTGAACTCCAGTCAATAGAGATCCAGAGCTATCAAATTCTCGCTCATTATTCATTTCATCCCCAGGATCATTCTCGTAAATCTCCTCTGGACCCTCTCCAATGCCAGGACATTCTTAGATATGGGGGTCAAAACTGCTCAGGTGACTGATTCACTTTCAGTCTGTTCCTTAGTAATGGCAACTTCACTTATTTCTGTCCCAACACACTCAAATTTCTGGGATTTCACTGGTAGCTCCCACAGTGAAGACTGTCACAAAATATCGATTTGGTTCCTCTGCCATTTCTATGTTCCTATGTTCCAGTCAGATATCTGCCCCTGTCTCTCTTTTATTTCTCAGAAAATCTTTTAATATTGTCTTCTGTACTATTGGCTAATTTACTTTTGTATTTAATCTTTTCTCCACTTGTTGCTTTTTGTAGTTGCGTTCTGTTGGTTTTTGAAAGTTCCCTAATTCTCTGACTTCAACTATAAATGCAAGTCTTGGTCAACTATTGGTGCCACAACACAGGATAGACTAAGTATATTTAAAGTCCCAATGTGATACATATGTCCTGGGATGGACAGAGTGGTACTAGTGCCCTGGTGGACAGAATGCCTTGGTGTAGGCAGAAATTGAGGTGGGTTGAATAGTCTGTGTCAGTGTTTACCAAGTGAATGGAGTAAGTACCCCAGTTTGGTTGAGTGGGGCATCCCTGAGTTCACCAGAGTACCCCTGCATGACTTGAGGTGTTGGAATGCTCCTGGATGGACATATCACAAAATGGGGCTGGTTTGCACTGAGGTGCTCAATCTTTGGATGGAGCACTTGACATAATAATTACAGAGCCCTACAATTCAAAATAGAACAGGTCTCACATCACAATGTCTACTCATGGTATTCTGCATGAGCTATCTGGCCAGTGGAAGGTGATGTTTCATGAGACATTCTCACTATTGTTCAAATTTAAACTATTATCTCAAATGAACATTCAGTATTCCCTACGTTCCATTGTGGGAACCTTCAATTTAAAAAAAAAAAGCCAATTTTGATTTGTGTATTTTGTCATCTTCCAAATTGAACTGCAGTCCACACCAAAGAAGCTGAGGCACTGAAACTCAGACATGGTATTTTCTTATATCAGAGGTTATACCAGTCAGTTGAAGAGAGCTTGGGATAGTGGCCATATATTCCATGACTGTATGACCGTTCTCTTTTTTTTGTCTGTGCCTCAAAATATTAACATTTGGCTTCTCTGCCCTTGCAAAATATACAGATGTGATCTTGGACAATTTATTTTCTTGTCTCTGTGGCTTTGATTCAGAGGTTGTAGACAACAATATAATTGACTCTTCAGTTAATGTTACTTAGCTTTGGGTAAAAGAACAAATGTAACCATCCTGATGTACTTTCAGGAACACCAACTTTACATCTTTAGCTATAGATTCCCATGCAATATGCTAAGAGATTGGAAATATAGAAATCTCACAGTGAATATTTTTGACAGGAAAGCATAATGAGAATGATTTTGTCCATCAAGAATTGCAGTTAATGAATCTCAAACATACTCTTTCTCTTATAATCTTTATAAATATCTATGTGTAGCGGCAGCTACACTGCTACTGAAAGAACACACAACCAGACGGGTTGAGCTCAGTGAGCAGAACTGATTTATTGCAGGCTGCTGGGCTGGACTATACTCCCAGCCTGGACCTGGCTGGGGGGCGCTGATGTCACCCAGGCATCACATGGTCCCCCAGCGCGGGCTTCTGACCCTGTGCTGAGAAGAAGGGGAAACCTCTGACGGCGCCATTTTGGCCAGCTGCCACGTGGATTACAAGCGGGACCAGTTCGGTGGGGTCGAGGTGCGCTGGCTTCAGCCTATCTACAATAAACAGTTCCCGCCTGCCGCCGATGTCCAGCGTGAATGTAGACCCTGAATGCTGGACAACCTTGTACGGCTCCTCGTAAGGACTCTGCAGCGGTGTCGCGGGCGGGCCCCATGGAATAAAAACGAACTCTGTGGAAAGCAGCTCGCTGGGGATATGAGGTGGCCGTGTGCCATGTCTGGACGGTGGTGGGGGTGCGAAGGAGTCCAAGCGGGCCCGGAGGAAGCTGCTCATGTGGCGACCGCTGGGGGTTGTGAGGCGCGTTAATGAACTAGACCAGCTCAGCTGATGACGCCTGCAGATTCTCCTTAGGCATGGAGCGGATGCCCAGGAGCACCCAAGGCAGTTCGTCCACCCAGTCGGGACCGGTGAGGCAGGCCATAAGTGCCGACTTAAGGTGGTGGTGCAGACGCTCGACCAGCCTATTGGCCTGCAGGTGATAGGAGGTGGTGCGGTGTAGCTCGATTCCCAACCTGTTGGCGAGCTATGCCCAGAGCGCAGAGGTGAACTGGGTGCCCTGATTGCTGGTGAGGTGATTCGGAACGCCAAACTGGGCGTCAGCAGTCCACCACCATGAACAGGTAACGGTTGCCCCGGGAAACGGGTAAGGGCCCGACTATGTCCACATAGTTGGCTGAATGTGGCTGAACCGTTCCTGAACATGCTCGAACTCTTGCACGGGCACCCTGGTGTGCCTGTGTACCGTGGACATTTGGCAATGGATGCATGTTCTTGCCCAGCCCGCGATCTGCTTCTGCAGCCCGTGTCAGATGAACCGCTCTGCCACCATCCGGACCATGGACCTGATGGTCGTGAATGTGATGAAAGACTTGCCTGCGCCACTGCTGACATGGAGACATCGCACAGGACGGTCCTTCCACCGCTCGGAGTCAGGAGGTCTCGGAACCGCAGGCCCGTGATGGCAGTCCTGAAGGCTCGCGTCTCCTCGTTGGACTTCTGGTCCTGGGCGAGCTGGTCGTAGAGGCCGGGTGTCAGCACGCAGATGGTCAGTCGTGAGAGTGCCGGAGGCTTTCGGGACCAGGTGGAGCTGTGAGGCCCACGGGCTGTCAGACCGCCGAATGATCCCCAGTTCCAACAGATGTGAAAACTCCTCCTTCGCCACCTGGAGCTTGTCAGGCGGGAGCCGGTGTGCCTTGACGTGAACCGGTGGGCCCTGGGTGGGGATGTGGTGGTTCACCCCATGACGCGGCGAAGCAGCGGAGAACTGTGGCTTGAGGAGGGTCGAAAACTCATCCAGGATTCGCTGGAACTCGTCTCTGGGCGTGCTGATCATGGTCATCTGCGGCTGCTCTGTGCGAGAGGTGTCGAGGCAAATGGCCTGGAAAGTATGGGCGTCAACCAGGCACCTACCCTGAATATCCACCAGAAGCCCGTGGGCCAGGAGGAAGTCGACACCCAGGATGGCGGTCGGAAGGGATGAGACAGTGAACCTCCACGAGAACTTTTGTTGGTCAATCTGGAAGTGGACTGTCTTGTCTCCAGACATCCAGATCTCTGTTGCGTTGGCTGCACGGAGGGGAGGTCCTCGAGCTCGGTTCCTGGACTCAATGGCTGTGGCTGGAATGACACTAATCTGGGCCCCAGTGTTGATGAGGAACCGCTGGCCGCTGACTGAGTCCCGTAGGTAGAGGAGGCTCTGTCCTTGGCCAGCCACCGCAGCCATTAACAGTGGCCAGCCTGCTCGTTTCCCTGGAATGAGCAGGGCTGATGACACTTCTGAGCCTTGGCTCCCCAGCGCTGGTGGTAGAAGCAGAGGCCTGAAATGGATGCCGTGCCCCTGGTTATGTTCTTAGTGGCCCCTGCAGGGGCCGGATGCTCGACTGCAGCACTAGGGGTGGGCTTTGTGTGGTCATGCCCATGCCTCGTGACCTGCTGGATCACCGAGCCCTCCGGGAATTGCTCGAGCCACAGCTCTTGGGCCTTCTGAGTGACTTTCCTCGGGTCAGTAAAGCTCTCTTGGGCCAGTAATGGCCGGAAGTCCTTGGGCAGATGGTCGAAGAAAATGTGCTCAAAGAGTGGGCAGTTGATGTGATCACTCATGAGCGCGAGCATCTCATCCATCAGCTCCATCGGGGACCTGTCCCCCAGGGTGTCGCGGTGCAGCATCCGAGTGGCATGCTGGCGCCTGGATAGTCCGAGGGATCCGGTGAGCACCCGCTTGATTATCTCATATTTGTCTTTGGTGGGTGGGTGCTGAACGAGGTGCAGCATGTGTTTGGTGGTGGTCTGGTCCAGGGCGGCGACCACATGGTAGAATTTGGTCACGTCGGATGAAATCTGGCAGAGGTGAAACTGAGCCTCTGCGTGGCCGAACCAGGTCTCCGGCTCCTGAACCCAGAATTCATGGAGCTTGATCCCAGGTTCGCTCATGATGGGTTCAAAGACGCTTGAACCAGTCGGGGTCACCAATTGTAGCGGCAGCTACACTGCTACTGAAAGAACACACAACCAGACGGATTGAGCTCAGTGAGCAGAACTGATTTATTGCAAGCTGCTGGGCTGGACTTATACTCTCAACCCGGACCTGGCTGAGAACCGCGCTGGGGGGCGCTGACGTCACCTGGGTGTCACGTCGTCCCCCACCGCAGGCTTCTGACCCTGTGCTCAGAAGAAGGGGAAACCCCCGATCCCGCCATTTTGGCCGGCTTCCCCGCTGCGTGGATTACAAGCGGGCCCGGATCACCTGCCTAGTGGTGTGCCACCACATACATTTAAAAGTATCTGAGTGTGAAGTACTTCTGTTGTGGTTTTCTTGTCCCTCTTCTTTTTTTTAGTTTATTGGGGGGTGGGGGGGATTAATGGGAGGTTTTTCTTTCTTTACTCTTGTAGAGCTCGTTGAAAGAATCAAAGACTTGTTGATCCAAACCAAGGCTTTTATTAGCAAAAGACAGGAGCTCTTCACAGGTGGCCGACCAGTCCGGAATGATCCGACCTGGCTAGGGACACAACCCTTTAAGGCCCAGACAATAGGCATGGCTTAGCTCTCAGCCAATCGCTGTAAGCACAATCTAGATACAGTAACTATATACATTATGTACATTGGTGATAGATCTGTACTATCACAACTCTCTTTTTCCATTTTTATAAAATACCACATGTATTTGGATTAAGTTTGAAATATTATAATTTGTTTGCTAAGTGGTTTTATTTTAAATAAAATATATAAAAAAAGAATTCAATCATTATCATCTTGGCCTCATAACAACTCCAAAAATAAAATACCAGAGAGCACCATAAGCCATTTGTTTTCTCTGACTGAAGCTGTTTGACCTGTTGAGTTCCTTCAGCAGATGGTGTTTGGCTTCAGATTACAGGATCTTCAGTCTCCTGTGTGTCCCAGTCACTTTCTATATTTGATTTGGTGAGCGAAACATAGGTTTGCTTTAAATGGATTAAAAGGTTGATCTTCAGAAAATGATTATTACTGTCCAGAAATCCTAGGTCTTATTTGTAAAATATGAGTATTTTGAATCTTAGAACAGGAAGGATGTAGTCGTTCCTTTTTTTTGAAAACTTGTTTTGTGAGCACTTTTTGTAGAGCCTAGTTCTACCGAGCCCATTTGGATCCAATGTGATATGTTGGGTCCGATATGGGAGAATATTGTAAATGATTGTACCGGGGTCTAGTTTGGATTGGCCTCTTCAGGTTATTTGAATTGTACATCCGAGCAAACCACTGGCCTTCTTGCCCTTGTATAGCTGCAGCCCCAGACCATCTTGTAATACACCAAGTTCAACGTGGTTGAGGTCAGCAACTAGAACATCAAAGGGCACATTTTGCGCTGGATCTTCCAGCTACAAGGCGGGGGAAATAGTTGGTGAGAGGGTTAGGAGAGGTATGATTATGGGTGTTTTATTTATTAACACATCGTTAAGATTTAATTGTTATTGGTATTTGCATGTTTTAAGCTTTCTATCTCCCTCGTGCCCAATAATCTGTCACTGCTCTGTACTATAAAATGTTATCACAATATTCCCCATGGAAAAACACACCAAAGTTCACATAGAAATTTATGCACAGGAACATCTGTTTTATAATTGAGCATGTGTGGATTTGGAACCTATTTGGTCAAAAATAGTCTTGATTGGTCAGCTATTAATATATTCAAAGTTACAGAAATTACTTTTATCTGTTTGACAATTATTCATTAGATTTAATAATCTTATCAAATGTTTTTTGTGACTTTGTCAAGTTTTTATTATTCCATTATTCCCTGCACTTTTAATAATTAAATCTTTTTTTCCATGATAACTATCAGTGCATTATTGGACTTGGAGGTGGGGGAATGTAATCATGGTAATCCTTCCTCTGTCCATTAGGTGGAAAGCTTATTGAACATCTTTTTACCAACCAAATGGGATAAAATCTGGGGAGGAATAGTACAGTGAATTGGTTTAGGTAGCTAACACAGTTTGATGAGTTGAAAGCTTTGAAAATTCTGGCTAGGTGGACAGCATCAAAAGTTTGTCTACCATTTTTCTGATGTGTTTTCAAGGCTTCTGAAAGCAATAATCTTACTGTGAATAGAGAAGACCTCTGACTGCATAAATGCAGCAAAGGATTTTCAGCATTAACCCTGCTATAATGGCCTGAGACAAGTGGTGAGATCAAATTTGGATGAGTATGATTATTTGGTAAATGCAACACATAAACGCACAGGTTCTGAACACCGTGTGCACTCTGGCATTATCGCATTACTGGAATCCTTTGTTGCTTCCCAGACAGGAATATAAAAGCAATCTATCCTATAGTGAAACTAGCTCCAGAAGCATTTCCCTGATAAGAGAAACCCCTGCCCTTTATGAGTGGCTGGTCCAGTGGGCTTAGCTGTATGGTTAATCCTTAGAAAATGATTTGATTATTACTGACCAGAAATGGCAAAATAATGTTTTTTTTTTCTTGCTATCAACTCTATTAATTCCTTAGATAGGTTACAGGACAATTTTTCATGTGACATACAGATGATTTACTGTTTGTATTTTAATAATGTTCTCAACATTTTTTTTATTGTTGGGAGAAGGGTAGGGAATAAGAGGGAAAGCAAAAAAATTATAATTTTAAATTTACTGCTAACATTGTCACTGTGTTATAACACCATAATATTTCCCAAGATGAGCAAAGCTGCTTTTATATTTTTCCCTAATAATGCACAAATAATATTGGTTATTTCAGGTAGATTCTGAACATTAACAGTCACTTTTTTGGAGAAGATAATTTAGACTGTAAGAATCTTTTACCTTTATCATAGTGAATAAAAAGTGAGGATGTAGATTTAAGGGGCAAGAGATTTAGAGAAGATTTGAAGGGAACTCTTTTTTTACCCAGAGAGTGGTAAGTACCTAGAATATACTGTTGGAGAGAGTAGTAGAAATAAGAGTTTCAAATGGCATTGAGGAGGTGAGTAGATGAGAACTTGGACAAAAAAACAATCTGCTGGGCAAACTCAGTGGGACAAGCAGCATCAGTGGGAGAAAAAAAATGGCCTGCATTTTGGGTCAGGATCTTTGATGAAAATGACCTGAAATGTAGGCCATTCTTTTTCTCTCACTGATGCTGCTTGTCCCACTGAGTTCCTCCAGTAGATTGTTATTTTTTGCATCAGGTTCTAGCATCTGCAATCTCTTATGTCTTCTGAGCCTAGGCCTTGAAAGCTACATCTTGAGTAGGAGTAGGGCATATGGCCAGTTGACCTTGCACTCATTCAATAAAATAGTGGCTGGTAAGAACTCTGCTCCACCTACCTACCTTTTACCCATAACCCTTAATTCCTCTATGATGCAAAAATCTATCTATCCTTCTTTAGACATAATACACTGGTCTTAGATTGAAATATTGCACCCTCCATTTGTATGAGAAATTGGATCATACTGTGATCATTCTTTTCAAGAGGATACCCAACTATAAGATTATTAATGTTGCTTGTCTTATTGCACATGACCATACAAGAGATAGTATGTTCCCTTGCAGGTTCAATAACTTGCTGTTCAAGAAAGCTCCCACAGATGCATTCTATGAAGTCCACCTCAAGATAGTCTTGACCAAACTGATTCACCCAATCTTTGTGCAAGTGAAAGTCCCCCATGACAAGTGCCATTCCATTCTTACATCTATCAGATATTGGTTTATTGCCTTTGCCAATGTAATGTTATTATTTAGTGACTTTTAGATCCCCCGTGTTTTTTTCCCATTTTACTGTTCCTAATCTCTACCCAGATGAATTCAAAATTTCTGCTCCTTTAAATCTTGTGTTATAGACAATAGCCAATAGACAATAGGAGCTGGAGTAGGCCATTTGGCCTGTCATTATCACCCTGATATCCTTATTTAAGAGTGCTACCCCACCTTCCATGCCTTCCTGCCTATTCTTCCATATTGCTGATACCCTTGGATATTTAACTCATGATTCTGCAACCACGATTTTTTAATGGCTGCTATATCATACTCTTTTGTATTGATTTGTGCCACAAGTTCACTGACCTTGTTTTGAAAACTACAGACATTTAGATAAAATACCCTTACATCATTGTCCTTTTTAAATCTAGTAATGTTTGTGTCTTTTGCATTTGACTTTTCTACACTTTTACATTTTTCTAACTTTTGCTTTGGCCTGTGCATTGCTTCCCCTTGTCTTTCTGAATGGATACCAATCCCCTGCATATTGGCCTAAACCCTCCCTAACAACACTCATAGTGTTAAGTGCTAGAGGATAGAATAAAAACGGATTGATTCCCACAATTTGGTGTGGACATATGAACTTAATGGTTTGTTCCAGTTATTTTTCAATATTTTTATTGGTTTTGAGAAAATAATAATATCAAATACATAGATACATATAATATAAAGTTCAGGTAAAAAGTAAATTAAAATTACAGATAGTAAACAACAAGATACATATAATCCATATTGTCAATAAAAAAGGAAACTAGAACTAATGTAATTTCTAACCCCAGTATCAACAACTAATTTCAATACTAATAGTCTATTATAAAAAAAGATTTTTGATAAAAAGCAAAAATAATTGATCTACTCATTTTAGTAGTTGAGCATCTAATTTTCTCTAGAGAGAGGGATGCCATCAAATCCAATACCCATTGTGTATGTGTGGGAGGGACAACATCTTTCCACTACAGCAAAATGAGCCTTTTAGCAATCAGGGAAGCAAAAGCAACTACATGGGATTAAGATAGAGACAAAATTAAGTCCATTGGTCCACACATTCCAAAAATAACAAAAAAACAGCTTGGAGAGAGATTTATATCAAGAATTAAAGATAGTGTACTAAATACCTCTTTCCAGTAGTTACAAAGTGACATAGCCAGTTCTTCCTGAGTTGTACATTTTTCACATTTAGAAGATATATTGGGGTAAAATTTAGCTACCGGGTAATTGAACTTTGGAATAGTGGGTCCTATGGACTACTTTAAATTGTTATAAGGAATGTCTAGCACAGAGAAAGGATGAATGTATATTTTTCAAAATAGACTCCCAATTGTTGAAAGACATGTTCCCAAACTTTCTGAATGTTAGTTTGTTCCTATTCTGAAATTAAATAAAGCAAAATTCTTTTATATTTGTGGAATATTCAATACAAATGCAGAGAATGGGATATTGATATTCATTGTTGTTTGTTTGTAGATTTCTTACATTGATCTACCAGGGCCTGCAGGACGGAGGGTGGAACGTCATTTAGCCATTAACTGTGTGCAAGATATGGTGATATGCTGGTGGCAAATGGTGAATGGAGACAACTGGCCCTGGTTTCCAATAGCCAATGAAAGTGACCGAGCTAATGTGGTGTTGTTAAGCTGCAAGAATGGCAAGCTTGAGGTAAAAAAAATTACTAAGTGCAAATGCAGAGTACATATTTATGTAATATTTATTTTCATTCACAGTGTAGAGTGCTGTTTTGTTCAACCTTTTATGGAAGATGTTTTATAAAACCTCCTATGTTTTTTTTGCATTGTTAATCTTTAGTTTGTCAGCAGGCAGACACCTCTATAATTAAGGTATTGTTGCATAAGCATGAACGCCAAGTATGATTTACCCACTTAATGTGGATACTAATTGAAACTGTATAAAGTATATATAAATCTGTTTGCCTGAATTGTGTACCTACCATTTTGATTCTTTTGTATAATATTTGGAACCATTGGTGTTCGGTTTTGTTCATGCTCAGATGCAATGTGAAATTATTTTCTGTTTAAAGATCAAAGCGCTCCTTTATTCATTCCCGACTATGGCATTATTCATTTTATGTGTGCTACAATGTAAAACTAAATAAGTTAATTTGAAATAAATCAATTCTTGATTTTCTTTGGGGAGCCATAGATTTGAATATTTCAAAAGTATTTATTCCTTTGTTGTTTTCTCAAACTATAAGTTAAGCCAATTTTCTACTTGGAATCTAATGTTTGAAATGATCACTTGCTCTGGTGTGCGATTTTCATGGACTATTTTGCAATTGCCATGCATAAAATTGAAATACATAAATGATTTGATAAATATTTTTACTTTTGAGATGCTTTGCTTGTTTATTACAAATAATTTACAAATTATAACAGGAAATTAGTAAATGATTTTTTTTTAACTAATGCAATTCAGAACCTGTGAAAACCCATTTTATTCTTATAATTGTGGACACTGGAATCGCAGTGGACACGATGAAACAACCACACAAGGCGTTTTTAGAGCAAATCAAATGGATTTACTCTTCATCACCCATACAACCTTTTAAAAACCCGAATCATGCACTCGACACACGCTGACGTCATCATGCACTGATGTCACATGGCCAGTTCGATCCTTTCTTGGAATTGTATTGCCACCATAGTGCCAGTATACAGGGCCGCCCCCCCCCCCCCCCCCCCCCCACCTCCCCCAATAACTGGCAGAAAGATTTGTTTGACTGTGATGGACTGTTGACTGCTGTCATGGGGAAGACTTGTCCACATGAGCTGGTTTAAGCCTGTCAATAGTGAAAGACTGTGGCTTCCCTCCAATGTCCAAAATATGGGTCAGCCTAGTTTGTCTGAGTAGTCAATAAGGTCCTTTGTCGGCTGTCTGCAAAGGTTAACCAAGTGTTCCCCTGCAGACGAAGATGTATTCACAGTTTTTGAGGACTTCAGGCACAAAGGAAGAGTGTTCTTCATGCTATGATGGTGGAGTAGGGGTCAATTTTCCTCCAGTCTGCCTTAACCTGCTCAACAGTTCCTTAGGATCATTGCTGGAGTTGGAATGGTAGGAGACAAACTCCCCTGGAACCACCAACGGTGCGCTGTACACAAGTTCCGCAGATGAAGCTTGGAGGTCCTTCTTTGGAGTTGTGCTTATGCCCAGTAATACGCAGGGCAGCTTATCAGCCAAGTTCGGGCCCTCTAACTGAGCTATCAAGGCTGACTTGAGATTTAAAAAAAAAAAAATTTTTTTTTTCACACCATAAACCACATTGACCATGATACATACATTTTCCTTTTCAAATATATACAGTGTCATTTTCTCCCCCCACCTCCCTCCTCCCATCCCACCCTCCCTACCTCCCCCCCATCCATTTAAAGTACAAAATCTAAGATACATTAAACCAGTCAAACAATGTTGTCATTCAATAAAAATAAACAAGAAATTCCACTGAGTCAATTCTTTTCATTTCCTTCTCCTTTCGTTAATTTCGGTAGTGAATGTCCCCGGTAGGTTTTCTCTATTGTGTTTCATGTAAGGCTCCCATATTTGTTCAAATATTTCAATATTATTTCTTAAACTATATGTTATTTTTTTCTAATGGAATACATTTATTCATTTCTATATACCATTGTTGTATTTTCAAATTATCTTCCAATTTCCAGGTTGACATAATACATTTTTTTGCTACGGCTAGAGCTATCTTAACAAATCTTTTTTGTGCACCATCCAAATCAATTCCAAATTCTTTGTTTTTTATGTTACTTAGGAGGAAGATCTCTGGATTTTTTGGTATATTGTTTTCTGTAATTTTATTTAATATTTGGTTTAGATCTTCCCAAAATTTTTCTACTTTCTCACATGTCCAGATTGCATGAATTGTTGTTCCCATTTCTTTTTCACATCGAAAACATCTATCAGATACTGTTGGGTCCCATTTATTTAACTTTTGAGGTGTAATGTATAGCCTGTGTATCCAGTTATATTGTATCATACGTAACCTCGTATTTATTGTATTTCTCATCGTTTCAGAACATAATTTCTCCCATGTTTCCTTTTTTATCTTTATATTTAAATCTTGTTCCCATTTTTGTTTAGTTTTACCATTTGTTTCCTCATTCTCCTTTTCTTGCAGTTTAATATACATATTTGTAATAAATCTTTTGATTATCATTGTATCTGTAATCTATATTCAAAATTACTTCCCTCTGGTAATCTCAGACTGCTTCCTAATTTGTCCTTCAAGTAGGATCTCAATTGGTAATATGCCAGCGCTGTATCTCCAGTTATATTGTATTTATCTTTCATTTGTTCAAAGGATAATAATCTATTTCCTGAAAAACAATTTTCTATTCTTTTGATCCCTTTTTTCTCCCATTCTCTAAAGGAAAGGTTATCTATTGTAAAAGGGAGTAACTTATTTTGCATCAATATTAGTTTTGGTAATTGGTCATTTGTTTTATTCCTTTCTACATGAATCTTTTTCCAAATATTGAATAGATGATATAATACTGGAGAACTCCTACGTTGTACCAATTTTTCATCCCATTTATATAATATGCGTTCAGGTATCTTTTCCCCTATTTTATCTAATTCTAATCTAGTCCAATCTGGCTTTTCCCTTGTTTGATAAAAATCTGATAGGTATCTTAATTGTGCGGCTCTATAATAATTTTTAAAGTTTGGCAGTTGTAAGCCTCCTTGTTTATACCATTCTGTTAATTTATCTAGTGCTATCCTCGGTTTCCCCCCTTTCCATAAAAATTTCCTTATTATTTTCTTTAACTCCTTGAAGAATTTCTCTGTCAAGTGTATTGGCAATGCCTGAAATAGGTATAATATCCTTGGGAAAATGTTCATTTTAATACAGTTTATCCTTCCTATTAGTGTTAATGGTAAATCTTTCCAATGCTCTAAAGGGTCCTGTAATTTTTTCATTAGTGTTTTAATAATTGGGTTTATATAGATGGCCGAGATTTTTATTTATTTGTATACCTAGGTATCTTATTGCTTGCATTTGCCATCTGAATGGTGATTCCTTCTTAAATTTTGAGAAATCCGCATTATTCATTGGCATTGCTTCACTTTTATTTACGTTGATCTTGTAACCCGACACTTCTCCATATTCCTTCAATTTCTTATATAATTTTTTTATTGATAGTTCTGGTTCTGTTAAGTATGCTATAACATCATCCGCAAATAAACTGATTTTATATTCCTTGTCTTTTATTTTTATCCCTTTTATATTATTTTCTGTTCTTATCAATTCTGCTAGTGGTTCTATAGCTAACGCGAACAATAAGGGTGATAGTGGGCATCCCTGCCGTGTTGACCTGCTTAAGTTAAATTGCTTTGATATATATCCATTTACTGTCACTTCCGCCAATGGTCCCTTATATAATGCTTTAAT
The DNA here is from genome assembly GCF_036971445.1 of Narcine bancroftii. NCBI lineage: Eukaryota > Metazoa > Chordata > Chondrichthyes > Torpediniformes > Narcinidae > Narcine > Narcine bancroftii. The sequence goes on along the minus strand of NC_091472.1, from coordinate 77,509,331 downwards.
CCAATTAATATACTTCTCTGGTAAACTGAATTTTTGCAATACTTTGAATAAATAATTCCATTCTACTCTGTCAAAGGCCTTCTCTGCGTCTAAAGCAACTGCTACTGTTGGCGCTTTACTCCCTTCTACTGCATGAATTAAGTTAATAAATTTACAAATATTGTCTGCTGTGCGTCTTTTTTTAATAAATCCAGTTTGATCTAGATTTACCATTTTAGGTACATACTCTGCTAATCTGTTTGCTAATAGTTTAGCTATTATCTTATAATCTGTGTTAAGTAATGACATTGGTCTATATGACGCTGGTGCAAGTGGATCTTTCCCTTGCTTTAGTATTACTGTAATTATTGCTGTTTTACATGAATCTGGTAAGCTTTGTGTTTTATCAATCTGGTTGATTACTTCCAGGAGGGGAGGAATTAATAAATCTTTAAATGTTTTATAGAATTCTATTGGGAATCCATCCTCTCCTGGTGTTTTATTATTTGGTAATTTTTTTATTATCTCTTGTATTTCTACTATTTCAAATGGTTCTGTTAATTTATTTTGTTCCTCTATTTGTAATTTTGGTAGTTCAATTTTGGTTAAAAATTCATCTATTTTCCCTTCTTTCCCTTCGTTTTCAGTTTGGTATAATTGTTCATAGAATTCTCTAAAGTTTTCCTTGATCTCCGTTGGATTATATGTGATTTGTTTGTCTTTTTTCCTTGATACCAATACCATTTTCTTAGCTTGTTCTGTCTTAAGCTGCCATGCTAGAATTTTGTGCGTTTTTTCCCCTAATTCATAATATTTCTGTTTTGTCTTCATTATGTTCTTCTCCACCTTATAAGTTTGTAGTGTTTCATTTTTTATTTTTTTATCTGCCAATTCTCTTCTTTTAGTTGTATCTTCCTTCATTGCTAATTCTTTTTCTATATTTACTATTTCCCTTTCCAACTGCTCTGTTTCCTGATTATAGTCCTTCTTCATCTTGGTTACATAACTTATTATTTGCCCTCTAATGAACGCTTTCATTGCATCCCATAGTATAAACTTATCTTTCACTGATTCCATATTTATTTCAAAGTACATTTTAATTTGTCTTTCAATGAATTCTCTAAAATCCTGCCTTTTAAGTAGCATGGAGTTTAATCTCCATCTATACATTCTTGGAGGGATGTCCTCTAACTCTATTGTCAATATCAAGGGTGAATGGTCCGATAATATTCTAGCTTTATATTCTGTTTTTCTTACTCTATCTTGCATACGAGCTGATTACAAAAATAGGTCTATTCTTGAGTATGTTTTATGTCTACCCGAGTAAATGAATATTCCTTTTCATTTGGGTGTTGCTTCCTCCATATATCCAAAAGTTGCATTTCTTCCATCGATTTAATTATAAATTTGGTTACTTTGTTCTTTCTGTTAATTTTTTTCCCAGTTTTGTCCATATTTGAATCCAAATTCAGGTTGAAATCCCCTCCTATTAATATGACGAGATGTTGATGAAATCTTTCCACCATTCCATTGGCCTGGGGATAATAGGCATTGTGAATTGTTGTACCGAGCAAGAGAGTCAAGGCCATCCACAACGAGGAAGTACCATGCATTGGTAAACCAAAACGAGACACCCAGGAATTGAGGAACACCTGAGAACAAGTGTCTGCAGTAGCATCCACCATAGGCACAGCCTCAGGCCACTGCGAAAACCTGTCTATTATTGTAAAAAGATAATGGTATTCTCTTGAAACAGGAAGTGGACCAACAATGTCCACGTAGATATGAGCAAAACACTGAGTTGCTACTGGGAAGGACTGCAGTGGTGCCTTAGTATGCCGCTGAATTTTTGCTTTCTGGCAGGCAATGCAGGACCTCGCCATTTATGTCTGAAACCATACGATCGGTCAATCTAATCAATGGATGTGAAAGTCTATGCACAGAGTCAAATATTCGACGTTTCCATGATGTCAGAACTACTGGATGTGGGTAATCGTTGATATATCACAGAGGAGTAGTTTGCCATTAACTCCGAACTGGACGTCTTTCAATTGCAGGTTTGTGTTTGCAGTCCGATAAACCTTTATCTCATGGCCATGTTCTAGATCGACGGCCAAAGCTGTGTAGCAATTATCTTGATCTACAGATGAAACCTTGAGTGGCGCAGAGCAGGAAAGTGCATAAGCTACCTCATTGTCTTTTCCGGAAATATAAATGAATGATAATTGCCGTTGTGGCGCTGTTATGGGCTTGTGGTCAGTGTACATGGTAACATCTCTGCCCTCCAAAAAATAATGGAAGTATCAAATGGATAAATAAATGGCTAAAAGCTCCTTTATGAAAAGCATTGTTTTTCTTCTCTGCCTCATGAAGATGGTGGCTGAAGAATGCTAACTGTTTCCATTGCCCGTTGACATATTGAGAAAGTCCACCTCCAATGGCGATACTGCAAGTGACTGTAGAAAGGGCAGTGGCTACATTTAAAACTGGGTAGCTGAGCGTAGTGGCATGAGTCAGCAAATATTTTGTCTTCAAGAAGGCGTTGTTTCCCTCTTCAGTCCAATGGATGGTTCTGGCATTTCTGGACAGTAAATTGAAAAGAGGCTTCATGATATGAGCTGCTCTCAGAAGAAACTGATGGTAAAAATTTACCATTCCCAAGAATTTCTACAGGCTTTTAACCGTAACTGGTCTTGAGTGTTTGGTAATGGCCTCAACTTTAGATGACAGCAGAGTTACAGCTTCTTGAGTAATCCTATGTACCAAGAAATTGATAATTTCTTGTCCAAAAATGCATTTATCTGGACCGATTGTTAGTCGATTGAAGACAAATAAAAAGTGTATGAAGATATTCCAAATGTTTTTCCTTAGTCCCACTGGCCACTAAAATCTCGTTGAGGTAAATGAAGACATTGGTAAAACCATGACCTAAAGTATCCACCACCCATTGAAGTGATTGAGCAGCATTCTTTAATCCGAATGGGATTTGCACTAAAAAGTGCTGTTTGAATAACATATTGGGAGTTTCGCCAGCTGCCAGGAACAGCATTCCATCTATTAGTTCTGAAGGGGCATGGTGTCCCAACCCATCAAAATGTAGTAGCTTAGCTGCCCTTTCCCTATGGGACATAACATATACATGTAAGAAAAGTGCTTTTAAAGCATCATACTTGCTGGTACATACATGGTAGATGGATCCTGTAGGAACTCGCCGACCATCTTGGGGTCCAGGGCACTGACAAGATGTTAATAATGAGTGGAATCCAATTCGACTTTGTGAAGGTAAAATTGTGCTTCAGCCTGTTGGAACCACAGTTCAAGCTCAGCTGTCCAGAAAGGTGGTAGCTTCACATCAATGATTTCAGAGTCCATATTTGTCCAAAAATATGTTTTTGGACTCATCGGGGTCACCAATTGTTAAAAATAATCACATATGGCATTTTTAGAGTGAATCAAATAGATTTACTCTTCATTACCCACGCAACCTTTTAAAAGTCCGACACGTGCTGATGTCATCATGCACTGATGTCACATGGCCAGTTCGATGCCTCCTGGAAGTTGTAGTGCCGCCATTGCGCTGTTACATGATCACATTTTTCACTGTTTGAATTCCAGTCTTTTTGAGACTGGAATGCACATTCTTGCACCTTCTGCCACCATTTACTCTCTCTGTTTAAAACAATCAATTTCCCTCATTCCAAAATAAGAGGACTGAAATCCTGATTACAGTAAATTGGGTTCAGGCTTGAAAACATGGAAGGTTAATCACATCAAAAACTTTTTTTATAATGACTTGACATAGTTATTTCATAAAGTTCCATGGCTAAAGTTTTTTTTGTAAGTTTTCTTGCCTATGTTCCATGGTCTTGGACTGAACTGCTGAAGATTTAATTTCTGCTTTGGTTCCATCATTGTCATTGACTTTGTAGATAATCAGTTATTAATGAAGTCAAAGATAATAGGACTAATATCTTAGTTGATAACCATGAACATTTTCTGGACACAGCATGATTATAAAAGGTATTGTCATACATGATCTCCTAGGTTTACCTAATTTTACACTTACAATAAAATTTCAGTTTAAAAATTGATGCTCCCATCTTTCCACATTGAGTGTATGGCACAAAAACAGGCCCTTCAGGCCAAATAGTTCATGTCAACCAAACTAATCCCATTTGACTGCGTTCAGCCTATATCCCTCTGAACCTTTCCTAAGTACTGCACTGTGTGAGTGTCTTTTGGACAATGCAATTGTCCCTGCTTTTACCACCTCCTCTGGAAGCTCAGTCCATATACCCACCACTCTGTATGAAATTTTTTTTGAATATTTTATTTAAATCAACATATATATGATAATTATAACAAATGATAACAAATCACAATATTACAATGTTTGAAAATATGTTGAAAATGTATAAAAAGAAAAGGAAAAAAACTACAGAGCACTACTAAAACTAAAAACTTTAAAAAAAACTCTAAACCTTCCCCCCCCCCCACCCCCTTAACCTAACCTAATCCCAATCTAAATCTATTGTAAAATACATAATAGAAATATATTAATTTGGATCCCTTCAGATGATGCTCAAGGATCCCAAAAAAAATCATTTCAAAAATTATTATTCATTTAGGGAAAACTTCACTGGTCAGGATGATTCAAAATAAAAATATATATAATTTTAATCTCATTATTATAGCATAAGGGCTCCAAATTTGTAGAAATACGAAATATTTACCCCTTAAATTATATTTTTTATAAAGGAATACAGCTTTGAATATCTGCATGCCATCTTTCTAATGTTAATGTAATAAATTTCAATTTAGAGTCTGACAAAGGTAATTTAGGAGTAATACTTTCAAAATTTCTTAACAATAATAGTTCAAGATTTAATGGAAAAGCAACACCAATAGTTCATTGTAGAAACTTATTAACAGAAACCCAAGAAGAATTAACCTTAAAGCAAGATCATGTAGTGTGAAAAAAAGTTCCAACTTCCTTTCCACATCTAAAATATTGATCGGATAAATTCAATCTCTATCTACTCAATTTCTGAGGTGTAAATATACAATTGATGTAAAAAAATTATAATGGAATAATCTATATCTTACATTAATAGTATTAGACATAACTTCTTTACATAAATCTTGCCAGACCTGCTGATCTATGTTATATTTAAATCTTGTTCCCATCTTTCTTTTGAACAAACCTATTTTAGGTGTTTGTTCCTGAGACAAGATATATGCTATTGAAATAAATTTTTTAGTCATTCCATCAAATATAATTTGTTCTAAATCTGTAAGATTAAAAAAAAATCACATCAGATCATAATTTATCTCTTAAATAGGCTCTTAATTGAAAAAAATAAAATAATGTATTATGATGAATTATCATATTTAACTTTTAATTGATCAAATGACATCAATCTATCATTATTATATCAATCTCCCAATTTTGAGATTCCTTTATTATTCCATATTTGTAAAAAAAAAAGATCTTTTGAGAAAATTAAGAGAGGATTAATTAATGGCATTTTTATCTAGAGATTTCCATCAATTTCTAACTTATTATTTTTTTCCAATAGAAATTTATTCATTTCCATGTACCATTGCTGTATTCTCAGGCTCTCTTCTGATTTCCAAGTTGACATTATACATTTTTTTGCTACTGCAAAGGCTATCATAATAAATCTTTTTTGCACTTTATCCAATTTGAGGCCTAATTCCTTACTTATATTACTTAGAAGAAAGATCTCTGTATTTTTTGGTATGTTATTTTTTGAGATTTTATTTAATATCTGATTTAGATCTTCCCAAAACATTTTCACTTTTGTACATGCCCAAATTGCATGTACTGTTGTTCCCATTTCCTTCTTACAACAAAAATATCTATCTGATAATGTTGGTTCCCATTCTTTTAACTTTTGAGGCGTGATATATAACTTGTGTAACCAATTATATTGTCTCATGCGTAACCTTGTGTTTAATGTATTCTTCATAGTTCCAGAACATAACTTTTCCCATGCTTCATTTTTTAACTTTATGTTTAATCCTTTTCCCACTTTTGTTTGGGTTTATAGCTTATTTCATCATTTTTCTTATCTTGCAGTTTAATGTACATGTTTGTTATAAATCTTTTAATTATCATTGTGTCTGTATATTCAAAGCTGCTTCCTTCTGGTAATCTCAGTCTGTTTCCCAATGTATCCTTTAAATAAGCTTTCAGTTAATGATATGGAAACATTGTACCATGAGTTATTCCATATTTATACTTCAACTGAACTGTTCAAATGTTAATAAATTATTTCCCAAAAAACAATTTTCTATTCTTTTGATTCCTTTTCTCTCCCATTCTTTAAGGGAAAGGTTGTCTATTGTAAAAGGGATTAGTTGATTTTGTGTCAATAATAATTTTGGTATTTGGTAATTCTTTTTTTCCTTTCTAAGTAGATCTTCTTCCATATATTAAGTAAATGATGCAATACCGGTGAGCTTTTATATTGCAGCAGCTTTTTATCCCACTTATAAAATATACGTTCTGGTACCTTCTTCCCTATTTTATCTAGTTCTATCTTAGTCCAGTCTGGTTTTTCCCTTGTCTGGTAAAAATCTGATAAATACCTTAATTGTGTAGCTCTATAATAATTTCTAAAGTTTGGTAACTGCAAACCACCTTGGTTGTACCTCTCTGTTAATTTATGTAACGCTACCCTTGGTTTCCCCCCTTTCCACAAGTATTTCATTATTATTCTCTATAGTTCATTAAAGAATTTCTCTGTTAAGTGAATTGGTAACATTTGAAATAAGTATTGTATCCTTGGGAAGACATTCATTTTAATGCAATTTACCATCCCTATCAACATTAGCGGCAATTCTTTCCAATGTTCTAAATCTTCCTGCAATTTCTTTATTAATGGCTGATAATTTAGTTTGTACAGGTGGCTTAAGTTATTATCTAACCTGATACCTAGGTATCGGATTGCTTGTGTTTGCCATTTAAATGGTGATTCTTTTTTAAATTCTGTATAATCCACATTACTCATTGGCATCATTTCACTTTTATTTGCATTGATCTTGTATCCCGATATTTCTCCATATTCCTTCAATTTCTTATGTAATTCTTTTATTGATATTTCTGGTTCTGTTAAGTATACTATGATGTCATCTGCAAATAAGCTGATTTTATACTCCTTCTCCTTTATTTTTATCTCTTTTATTTTATTTCCTGTTCTTATCAGTTCTGCCAAAGGTTCTATTGCTAAAGCGAACAATGAGGGGGATAATGGACATCCATGTATAGTTGACCTACTTAATTTAAATTGGTTCGATACATATCCATTTACTGTTACCTTCGCCAATGGTCCATTATATAATGCTTTAATCCATTTAATATATTTTTCTGGTAGATTGAACCTTTGTAATACTTTAAATGAATAGTTACATTCTACTCTGTCAAAGGCTTTTTCTGCGTTTAAAGCAACAGCCACTGGTGGTTTCTTATTTCCTTGAATTGCATGAATTAGATTAATAAGTTTATAGACATTATCCGCTGTTTGTCTTTTCTTAATAAATCAAGTTTGATCTTGTTTTACTATTTTAGGTACACTATTGGCTAATCTGTATGCTAATAATTTTGCGATTATCTTATAATCTGAGTTAAGTAGATATATTGGTCTATATGATGCTGGTGTTGATGGATCCTTCCCCGTCTTTGCTATTACTGTAATTATTGCTGTCTAAAATTAATCTGGCAAGTTTTGTGTTTCTTCTATCTGGTTCATTACTTCCAGGAGAGGAAGAATTAATAACTTTTTAAATGTTTCATAGAATTCTATTGGGAATCCATCCTTTCCTGGTGTTTTATTGTTCGGCAGCTTTTATAATATATCCTGTACTTCCTCTATTTCAAACAGTTTTATCAGTTTGTTTTGTTCCTCTTCTTGCAATTTCGGCAGTTAAATTTTAGCTAAAACCTCTTCTATTTTATCATCTTTCCCCTCATTCTCAGTTTGGTATAATTGTTCATAAAATTCCTTAAACTTCTCATTAATCTCTATTGGGTTATATGTAATTTATTTTTCCTTTTTCCTTGATGCGAATACAGTTCTTTTAGCTTGTTCTGTTTTAAGTTGCCAGGCTAATATTTTATTGTGTTTTTTCTCCCAATTCGTAATACTTTTGATTTATTTTCATTATGTTCTTCTCCACCTTGTATATTTGTAATGTTTCGTATTTTATTTTTTTGTCCGCCAATTCTCTCCTTTTTGTTATATCATCCCTTTTTACTAGTTCCTTTTCTGTACTTACTATCTCCCTTTCCAACTGCTCTATTTCCCAATTGTAGTCCTTTTTCATCTTAGTTACATAACTTATTATCTGCCCTCTAATAAGTGTCCCATAATATAAATTTGTCTTTCACTGATTCCGTGTTTATTTCAAAATATGTTTTAATTTTGCGTTCAATAAACTCTCTAAATTCCTGCCTTTTAAGTAGCATGGAGTTTAACCTCCATCTATATGTTCTTAGTGGTATGTCCTCCAGTTCTATTGCTAATAACAGGGGTGAATGATCTGATAATAATCTAGCTTTATATTCAGTTTTCCTAACTCTCCCTTGAATATGGGCTGACAACAAAAACATATCAATCCTTGAGTATGTTTTATGCTTACTTGAATAAATGAGTATTCCTTCTCTCTTGGGTGTTGCCTCCTCCATATATCCATATGTTACATTTCCTGCATTGATTTAACCATAAATTTGGCCACTTTATTCTTTTTGTTTGTCTTTTGTCCAGTTTTATCCAATATTGGATACAAATTAAAGTTAAAATCCCCTCCAATCAATATATTTCCATGTGTATCTACAATCTTCAAAAAAATATCCTGCATAAACTTTTGATCCTCTTCATTAGGTGCATATATATTGAGCAAATTCCAAAATTCTGAATATATCTGACACTTTATCATTACATTCCTCCCTGCTGGATCTATAATTTTTTCCTCTATTTTGATTGGTACATTTTTATTAATTAATATAGCTACACCTCTAGCTTTTGAATTATATGATGCTGCCGCTACGTGTCCTACCCAGTCTCTCTTTAATTTCTTATGTTCCACTTGTGCGTTTCCTTCACAAATGCTATATCTATTTTTTTATTTTTGCAGTAAATTTAATAGCCTCTTCCTTTTAATTTGGTTATGTATCCCATTAGTGTTTATAGTCATATAGTTCAACGTGGCCATCTCATATCCTATTTACACCTCATTTCCACTTCCTCACCACCACCGTCCCCCTTTTCCCCATTTTCATCTCTCAGTTTTCCCCCTTTAAAACTCAATGTATGACAACACATTTAAAATATAAAATACTCCAACAATTCCCACACCCAATATTACCTTATTCCTAAATACCCCCCCCCCCTCTCTGAGTTGCCCCTTATCCCTTGCCGGGCAACCGCAACTCCCCTTTCCATTTGGATTGCGATCCTGTTCGCAAGCATCAACTGATTTTGCAGTGACGGTTATTCTCTCCCCCCCAACCCCCCCAGAAAACACTTTTTTTTTACACATATAACAAAGTTCTCCCTTTTTTCCCCTACTTCCTTCCCTTCTTTCCCTTCTTTAAAATATACATTGTTTTTACATCTTTATATATACTTTATTGCTGTTCTTCATTCTTATTACATCTCTTCATCTCTCCTTCTGTCCTGCAAGCGTTCTGCAAATTCTTGTGCTTCCTCTGGATCTGAGAACAGTCTGTTTTGCTCCCTGGGATAAATATTTTAAGCACAGCTGGATGTCTTAACATGAATTTATAACCTTTTTTCCATAGGATTGATTTTGCTGTATTAAACTCCTTCCTCTTCTTTAAGAGTTCAAAACTTATGTTTGGGTAAAAAAATATATTTTGACCCTTGTATTCCAATGGTTTATTATCTTCTCTAATTTTATTCCTTGCCTGCTCCAGTATATTTTCTCTTGTTGTATATCTCAAAAATTTTACTAAAATGGATCTTGGTTTTTGATGTATCTGTGGTTTCAGAGCTAGTGTTCTGTGTGCCCTTTCTATTTCCATTCCTTTCTGTATTTTTGTCATTCCCAGGACCTTTGGGATCCATTCTTTTATAAATTCCTTCATATCTGTGCCTTCTTCATCTTCCTTTAGGCCCACTATTTTTATGTAGTTTCCCCTACTATAATTTTTATGTTGTTTTGCCTACTATAATTTTCCAACATATCAATTTTCTGAGCTAACAACTCTTGTGTCTCTAATTTTTTTATCACTTTCTTCCAATTTTCCTCTTAAGTATTTTAATTCCATTTCGACAGCAGTTTCTCGTTCTTGCACATTTTCTACTCTTTTCCCTATTTCTTTCATGACTAGTTCTAATCTTTGCATTTTATCTTCTATTTTTTTTCAATTTTCTTTTAATTTCACTAAATTCTAATGACAACCATTCTTTTAGTGCTCTCATTTGTTCTTCAAAAAAAGCTTTATCTATATTCTGTTCATCTGTTTTACCTTCTATTTCTCTGTGAAGATCTTGGTCTTCTTCTTCCTCTTCTTCTGTGTCTGAACCTGTGTTTGTGTCTTCCTCTCTTCTTTGTATCTGTATCTGTTTCAATTTTTTTGATGAGTTGCTTGTCTCACTTTGTCTGGCATCTTCTTGCTTGGCCTCTTGCTGTTGGTCCTCTCCTTCTGAGCTGCTCATCTGTTGGGCTTCTTGCTGTTCACCCCATTGACTTTCTTTCTCACCTGGTACTTCACTCCCTCTCCTGCCGCTTTCCTCATCTTCCGCTGAGAGCCCTGGTGTCGGGCATCCCTCAGCTGGTCGCGCCGTGATTGCCTGCTCCTCGGCTGAGCCCCCCTTCCGTTGGTGTTTTCCTTTACCTTAGATTGAGCACTGCTCATGCGCGACTCCTTGCGCATGCACAGTTGCGCACTTTCGTTTGGCTCAGAGTGCCATTTTTGCAGTCCACCGGTCAGGGGGTTGCGATTCTGCAGGGCCAACACCAATCTCGGAGATTAGGCGCTCTTCGCCACCATGGCTCCCTGTTCCTTCGTGCAGTTAAGGCCTTCGCCTTTCTTTTCCGGTGTCTTTTTTTCCCGTTGTTTTTACTTTTTCCTTCTTAGGTGCCATCTTCTTTCTCTTCTCTGCAACTTTATCTTTTATTTCTTATATTTTAAATTTGCTGAACTTTGTCTTTTCTCGACTTTTTTTCTTCTTTTCTGGAGAGGGCTGGTTTAACCCTACCGGCCACTACTCCATCACGTGACTCCTCCCATTTTGGTCCCTTTTAAATCTTTTCCCTCTCACTTTAAACCTATCCTCTCTGTATTAGAAACACCTACTCTGTAGGAAAAAGGCTATGATTATTTACCTTAGCTATCCCCCTCATGATTTTATAAACTTCTATAAGATCCCTCGTTAGTCTCCTGTGTTCCAGGAAGAAAGTGTCAGCCTCTCCTTATAATGCAAGCCTAATAGTCCTGGCAACATTCTTGTGACTCTTTTTACCTAAATTACATCATTCCTATACTTGAGTGACTAAATTCTGTGCATGATTCTCCCGAAGTGTGATCACATCTTGTGATGTCACATCCCTCCTGTACTCTGTGCAATGTCTAATGAAGACAAAGGAGGTGCCTTTTCACCACACTATCAAGCTGCATAGCCACTTTCATGGAACTATGTAAATATGCCACCAAGTCTCTTTGTTCTACAACACTCTGGGTCCTCCCATTCACTGTGTAAGCCATGCCCTGGTTTAACTACCAAAGTCCCACATTGAGCATGTCTGAGTTATATTCCATCTGCAATTCCATAGCCCATTTTCTCAGTTCAACTAGATCTTGCTGTAATTTTAGATCACCTCCTTCACTGACTGGTATACCATTAATCCTTCACTATTTAGAGATCATTAATAGGTAACCCCCAAACACAAGGGAAGTAGTTGATTAGCCATTAAAAAAAAGGTTAATTATGTTTGAAAACATTTTTGTCTACCAGTACTCAGTGATCAGTGCAATCTTTGGCTTGGCTTCGCAGGCGAAGATTTATGGAGGGGTAATGTCCACGTCAGCTGCAGGCTCGTTTGTGGCTGACAAGTCCGATGCGGGACAGGCAGACATGGTTGCAGCAGTTGCAAGGGAAAATTGGTTGGTTGGGTGTTGGGTTTTTCCTCCTTTGTCTTTTGTCAGTGAGGTGGGCTCTGCAGTCTTCTTCAAAGGAGGTTGCTGCCCACCGATCTGTGAGGCGCCAAGATGCATGGTTTGAGGTGAGATCAGCCCACTGGCGGTGGTCAATGTGGCAGGCACCAAGAGCTTTCTTTAGGCAGTCCTTGTACCTCTTCTTTGGTGCACCTCTGTCTCGGTGGCCAGTGCAATAACAGTCAGGTTAATAACAATTGTTGGCTAGAGATAAAGTGTCTTGGAGTTTAAACTCTTTGCCTTCAGTTGCTCTTGCTATTATCTTCTCACAAGCTCACCACATCCATTCACATCTCTAAATCACCATTTTTATCTTTCCTTTTTCCCTAATCAGCTCCTTTTCCTTATGACCCTTTGATATGCTCAGTTTTCCCACTAGTAACTGAGATGGTATACCTGAATATTGGAAATAATATTGTTTCAATTAGATGTCAATGGATGGAGGAAAGTACCAATGTAGCCTGTGGAGCTGAATATTTAAGGCATCATGGGAATAGGGACATTTTGCAAGTTAGGACAATGGTGCTAAATTTTGAATTAAGTCAATTTTGGAAAAGTAGAATAATGTAAAGCATGTAGCAGTGTATTGGAATTGTTGGATCTGGAGATGAAGGCATGAATGAGTATTTTAGTAGATAGACTAAGGCAAGGCTCTGATGAGGTAACGTAATGGAAATGGATAATCTTGGATTTAAGGTACCAAGCTTATCTTAGTTGTATATGACATCAGGAAATGAACAATTCATTTAGTTTCAGTTGAAAGGGAAAGAGATGAAACTCGTTATGAGGAAGCAGATGTATTGAAGTCAGTAACTATGAACAGTCACCAGTTAATTCAGAATCAGAATTTATTGTCATAAACATGTCATGAAATTTGTTTTCAGGTGGAATCACAGTGCAAACATTTATATAAACCATCTTACAAAATAAATAAAAATAGTGCAAGAAAAAGTCAAAGTAAGGTAGTGTCTGTGGTTCATTTTTCATTCAGGAATCTGATTGCAACAGGGAAGAAGTTGTCCTTGTGAAGCTAAGTGCTCGTCTTCAGGCTCCTGTACCTTTTTCTTGATGGTAGCAGAGTGAAAAGGATATGGTCTGGGTGGTGGGGGTCCTTGAGAATAGAGGCTACTTTCTTAAGACCACCTGTTATAGATGTTTTTGATGGAATGAAGTCTGGTGCCTGTGATGTCGCAGGCCGAGTTAACAACACTCAGGAATTTTTTGTGTCCTGAGTGTTGGCACTTCCGTACCAGACAGTGATGCAACCAGCCAGAATGCTCTTCACGGTACACCTGTAGTAGTTTTCAAGAGTCTTCAGTAAATCTCAAACTCCTCACATAGTTGCTGGCGAGCCTTCTCCGTGATTGCATCAGCATGGAGACACCCGGAGAGATCCACAGTGATGTTGATACACAGGAATTTAAAGTCCTTCACCCTCTCCACTGCTGACCCCTCAATAAGGACTGATTCATGTTCTCCTGATTTCCTCCTGAAGTCCACAGTCATCTTCTTGAGTGCAAGGTTATTGGAATGACACTACTCAACTAGCTGATCTATCTCCCTCCTGTATACTTCCTCATTGCTGTCTGTGATTCTGCCGACAAATCGTGGTCTCATCAACAAATTTGTTGATAGCATTGGGATTGTGCCTAGCCACACAATCATAGGTGTAGAGTGAGTGGAGTAGTGCGCTGAGTGTGTATCCTTGAGGTGCGCCTGTGTTGATCGACAGTGAGGAGGAGATGTTGTTTCCAATTCGTACTGACTGTTGTCTTCCAATAAGGAAATCAAGGATCTAGTTGTGTAGGGGTGTGGAGGCCTAGAGTTTGGATCTTGTTGACCAGCACTGAGAGAATAATAGTGTTGAAGGCTGAGCTGTAGTTGATTAAGAGCCACTGTTGTATGAGTTGCTGTTTCCTAGGTGATCCATAGATGAACAGAGAGCCAGTGATATTGTGTCTGCTGTGGAGCAATTGTGACAGTAGGCGAATTGCATTGGGTCCAGTCCTTTACGTGTTAATTCTGGCCATGACCAACCTCTCAAAGCATTTGATCACTGTAGATATTGTAATGATAGTGATCGTGTTTGCAGGGCCACTAACAAAGCCTTAATTAAATTTACTGTTTGATTAGACTTGGCTGCAAGCAGGGGTATGACAGAAGGCAGGAGACACAGTATGCTGATCAGTAATGGAGGCTTGCAGCCTCATAGCATGACTCATGGTGCTGTTTACAACAACTTTAAAGTAAAGAACCCTTTCCTTCATCCATGTGTTGTCTAAGAACTCACATATACAAATACAAGATGAAACATGGTGTCAGAATTGGGCTGAAGGAAATTTAAAGGAAATACTTTAAAAGGTAAAATCTAAAGTCAGCAATTTATCAGTGAAGAGAAGTTAACAATGAAAAAAATAGGATTACATCTACCAGCAAAACTTCAGCTGACAGGTCTTCTTCTTTGGCTTGGCTTCGCGGACGAAGATTTATGGAGGGATATGTCCACGTCTGCTGCAGGATCGTTGGTGACTGACAAGTCCGATGTGGGAGGCACGGTTGCAAGGGAAAATTGGTTGATTGGGGTTGGGTGTTGGGTTTTTCCTCCTTTGTCTTTTGTCAGTGAGGTGGGCTCTGCGGTCTTCTTCAAAGGAGGTTGCTGCCCACCGAACTGTGAGGCGCCAAGATGCACGGTTGGAGGCGATATCAGCCCATTGGCGGTGGTCAATGTGGCAGGCACCGAGATTTCTTTAAGCAGTCCTTGCACCTCTTCTTTGGTGCACCTTTGTGTTGGTGGCCAGTGGAGAGCTCACCATAGAACACGATCTTGGGAAGGTGATGACCCTCCATTCTGGAGACGTGACCCACCAACCGCAGTTGGGTCTTCAGCACCTTGGATTCGATGCTTGCAGACTCTGCCAGCTCGAGTACTTCGATGTTGGTGATGAAGTCATTCCAATGAATGTTGTGGATGGAGCGGAGACAGCGCTGATGGAAGCATTCTAGGAGCCGTAGGTGATGCCGGTAGAGGACCCATGATTCGGGGCCAAACAGGAGCGTGGGTATGACAATGGCTCTGTACACGCTGATCTTTGTGTGTTTCTTCAGGTGATTGTTTTTCCAGACTCTTTTGTGTAGTCTTCCAAAGACGCTATTTGCCTTGGCGAGTCTGTTGTCTATATCTTTGTCGATCCTTGCATCAGATGAAATGGTGCAGCCGAGGTAGGTAAACTGGTTGACCGTTTTGAGTTCTGTGTGCCCGATGGAGATGTGGGGGGGCTGGTGATCATGGTGGGGAGCTGGCTGATGGAGGACCTCAGTTTTCTTCAGGCTGACTTCCAGGCCAAACATTTTGGCAGTTTCCGCAAAACAGGACGTCATGCGCTGGAGAGCTGGCTCTGAATTGGCAACTAAAGCTGCATCGTCTGCAAAGAGTAGTTCACAGACAAGTTGCTCTTGTGTCTTGGTGTGAGCTTGCAGGCGCCTCAGATTGAAGAGCGTCTTCATTGTTGAGGTCTTTCATGGCTTGTTTCAGCATCAGGCAGAAGATGATAGTAAAGAGGGTTGGTGCGAGGACGCAGCCTTGCTTCACGCCGTTGTCAATGGAGAAGGGTTCGGAGATCTCATTGCTGTATCTGACCCGACCTTGTTGGTTTTCATGCAGTTGGATAACCATGTTGAGGAACTTGGGGGGGCATCCGAGGCGCTCTAGTATTTGCCAAAGCCCTTTCCTGCTCACGGTGTCAAAGGCTTTAGTGAGATCAACAAAGGTGATGTAGAGTCCTTTGTTTTGTTCTCTGCACTTTTTTTGGAGCTGTCTGAAGGCAAAGACCATGTCTGTAGTTCCTCTGTTTGCGCGAAAGCCACACTGTGATTCTGGGAGGACATTTTTGGCGACACTAGGTATTAGTCTATTAAGGAGCTGACAGGTAATGTGGCTGAAAATTAGAACAGATTTAAACAGCATTTTGAATTGTATTTAGTGGCAGTCGGAGCAGATGAGAAAAGTGAGAAAGTGAAGGCATCCATCTTCTTACATGTCATGGGTGATGAAGCCCTGGAGGTGTATAATAACTTCACATTTGCTGCTGAAGGAGACAAAATGAAACTGGAAAAAATAATGGAACTGTTTGAGGCATACTGCATACCTAAATATAATGTGATGTTTGAGAGGCACAGATTTTTCACGTGCACAGAAAATGGAAAAAAGTATTGATCAATATGTGACTGAATAGAGAAACAGAAGCAACTCGCTGATAAAAGACAGACTTGTGTGTGGTATTCCAGATAATAGCCTAAGGGAAAGACTGCTGAGAGAGCAAAATAGAGACCTGGAAAAAGCCATAGCACTCTGTAGGGTTGCAGAAACTGTAAAAATGCAGGCAAAAGAGCTGTTCAGTGAAACTTGCTGCAACATGGATGCGGTGAGAAAGAACAGATATAAACCGTTTAACAAAAAGTGCGCCAATGTGGAAAGAGAGGCGTGGCCAGCAAACAAATGAAAGGGACAATCGAAAGCCATGTCATCAATGCAGTGCACAACACCTACCAAAAAATTGTCCAGCATATGGTAAAACATACTATATGTACAATAAAAGCAATGATTATGCCCGTTGCTGTAGGAACCAAGTGCAACAAAGCAAAATTCATGCAGTAGATGAAAGGGAGATAGAGGAATTCTATGTAGATATTGTGACTGAAAACAGAAAAGAAAACAGAGACTGGATGTTGAGATTAAAAATGAATTGCATATATATTTCAGTTAAATTGGATACTGGAGCACAAATTAATGTAATATTAGAGACTGATTTTAAGAAGATTAGACCCAAGATGTATGGAACAAAAGTGAGTGACAGGGTAATGAAGTTCTAATATACCAGTGCAAGGAGAATGCATGGTCAAAGTGAAACACAAGGACAAAAAGCACCTGCTAGCATTCATCATGGTACCAAATGATGTACAGGCCATACAAGGTTTAACAGCCTGTGAGAAACTGAACCTGGCAAAATGTCCTCGTTATGGAAAGCGAAGGAGAGACAGTCTATGATGAACTCATGAAAAAATACAATGACCTATTTCAGGGTCTTGGCTGCCTTCCAGGAAAACACACGATCAGAGTGGATAAAGGTGTGCCACTGATGATACATCCATGCAGACAAGTTCCATTTCTGCTTCAAAAGCAACTAAAAGCAGATTTGGACAGGATAGAAAGCCTGAACGTGATTCAGAAGATAGATGAGCCAACGGTGTGGGTGAGTTCACTCATTGTTGTGGACAAAAAGAATGGAAAGCTTAGAATTTGCTTGGATCCAAGAGATCTAAACAGAGCAATAAAGAGAGAACACTGTAAGCTTCCAACGCATGAAGAAATCATGTCACAGTTTGTAAATGCAAAGTATTTCAGCAAGTTAGATGCATCATCAGGATTTTGGCAGTTAAAATTGGATGAAGCAAGTTCAAGACTGCACGTTCAATAGTCCATTTGGCAGATACAGATTCCTAAGGTCACCATTTGGAATTGCCTCAGCTCCTGTAGTGTATCACAAAACTATCTATATGGTCTATGAGCACCTGGATGGAGTTGATACCTCAATGGATGACATCATAGTTTTGGGAAACATGAGAATGAAGCAAGATGAGAAACTCAGGAAAGTGCTGGAAACAACAAGGAAAGCAAAGCTGAAGCTGAATAGAGAGAAATGCCAGCTCGGGGTGACAGAACTTACATTTGTAGGAAGATATTATTGGCAGTGAGGGCATCAAACCAGATCCCAGAAAGATGTCCATCATTGGAAACATCCCAAGGATGCAAAAAGGACATGCAGAAGTTTAATGGATAGGTCAACTATATGGGTAAATTCATATACAATCTCTCAGAAAAGATGGCTCCATTGAGAAGACGAACAGAAAAGAACGTTGAATGGGAATGGAATCATGAGCATAAAAAGTCATGAGGCGAACTAAAGAAACTGCTCACAGAGGAACCAGTTCTGAGGTTTTACGACCCATCAAGACCCATCAAGATATCATTAGACGCATCACATGGTGGGCTTGGTGCAGTTCTTCTGCAAAAATATCATGACTGGCAACCCATTGCGTATGCATCATGCTCAATGACAGACACGGAGACACAATAAGCTCAAATTGAAAAGGAACATCACATACGCATGTGAAAGATTGTCTAGAGCTGTTGACGCGAGACTGCCCACAAACATCAAAATGGATGAAGACGTGAATGCCTTCATGGACATGATCACAAGTGCACTGCGCATGTCAGATGCAAAAATGTAGCTCATAAAGTCAGAGACAAACAAAGATGAAACAGTGAAACTGAGAAAAAAACATCTTGAACGGATGGCCCAACATGAAGCAAGATTGCTCATCTGACGTTTCAGAGTACTGGAACTACAAGGCGGAAATATCAATGGTTGAATACATCATCTACAAAGGAAGCAAAATCTTTATCCCAAAGAGTCTGTGAAAAGAGATGCTAGAAAGGATCCATGGAGGACATCTCGGAATCAAAAGGTGTTTGAAAAGAGCACGAGAGGTGATGTACTGGCCAAGAATCAACAATGATATAACAAATGAAGTGTCAAACTGTACAATATGCTGGAAATATCAAGCAAGCAATCCTACAGAACCACTAAAGCCACACCAGCATCATACAGACCTTACCAGAAGGTAAGCACTGACCTATTTGAATGTCAAGGGAAGGACTATCTTATAGTCACAGACTATTACTCACTGTATCCAGAGGTGTGTAAACTGAACACCTCCACTGCAGATTCTGTAATAACAGGTATGAAAGCCATATACTCCAGACATGGCATGGCAAGTGAAGTCTTCACAGACAATGGACTCCAGTTTTGCAATTTAAAGTTCTGACAATTTGCCAAAGAGTGGGACTTTGTACACACCATGTTAAGTCCTCATTTTCCACAGTCCAGTGGTCTAGTGGAAAAATCAGTACAGACAGTGAAAAGACTGATGAGCAAGGCAAAAGACAGTGGAACAGACTTCTACCAGAGCATGCTAGTATGCCGCACAATGCCGCTCGAGTGTGGTATTTCACCAGCACACCTCCTTATGGGTCCTAGGCTAAGATCAAACCTACCCATTCAGAACCTCCTAAAAATAAAAGAGCAAGAGGAAGTGAGAAAGTTCAAAGAACAACAGAAAGAAAAGCAAAAGTATTACTTTGACAGAGGAACAAAAAACCTACCGGAACTAAAAGACAAAACAAACTTATGGACTCAAAAGGGAACTGTCCTTAGTGAAGTCCAACCAAGATCATACTTCATTCAGACAGATGAAGGTGCTGTTCTGTGAAGAAATTGTCGAGATCTTCAAATGGGATCAGCCACATAAGATGGAAAGATGGATACGGTTGAACAACCTGAATACACAACTGAGAAGACATTGTCAGAGGCAACAACTCAGATTCAAGGACAATCAATCAGGAGATCGTCGAGACACATGAATCCTCTTAAGAGACTCAACGAGAAAATTTAAAGCCTCCTGCTATAGAATGAAGTCGTGCTATCTTATTCGTTCTTCATGTTTTAGGGTATATAAATGTGAACACACAAAACAAGTTTAAAAAATGTTAACAATGTTGATAATAATGAAAATGTAAATTCCTGATGTTAAAGTTAAAATTGCAGAGTTATACAAAGAAAATATGTTAGTTAAAAGTAAGTTACATTTGTTTTAAGAAAGGGAGATGTAATGATAGTGATCATGTATGCATGGCCACTAGGAAGGCCTTGATTAAAGTTACTGTTTGATTAGACTTGGCTGCCAGCAAGGGGCTGACAGAGGGCAGGAGACACAATATGCAGATCTGTAATGGAGGCTTGCAGTCTCATGGCATGCCTCATGGTGCCGATTACAACAACTTTAAAGTAAATAACTTTTTCCTTCATCCATGTGTTGTCTAAGAACTACACATATGAATACAAGATGGAACAGGTATTAGTGCTACTGGGTGATAGTCAATGAGGCAGCTCACACTGTTCTTCTTGGGCACTCTTCTCTTGATCCTGTTGATTCTTGAGCCCTCTTCTATTATTATAATTTTTTATTTTTCACATTGTGAACTATATCAGCGAAAATATGTACAAACGTTTCTCATTAAATATACACAGTGGCATTTTTTCCCTTTTTTCCCCCTTTCCCTCGCTCCCCTCTTCCCACCCACCTCCAAAACCCATTAATATTCAACATATACAATACAATAAAACCATAAAACAATATCTTCACACAATGGAAAATAAACAAGAAAAATGCGTCATCTATTTATTACACACTGAATCTAGTCATTTTGTCTTCTTATCATTTTATGGGGTGGAGGTCCGAGGCAAGCCCTCTGTTATGTTCCATGTATGGTTTCCAAATTTCTTCAAATAATGTGACTTTATTATTTAAATTATATGTTATTTTTTCCAATAAAATAGATTTCCATGTACCATTGCTGTATTCTCAGGCTCTCTTCCATTTTCCAAGTTGACATACATTTTTTTGCTACTGCTAAAGCTATCATAATGAATCATTTTTGCGCTTTATCCAATTTGAGGCCTAATTCATTACTTATGTTATTTAAAAGAAAGATCTCTGTATTTTTTGGTATGTTATTTTTTGAAATTTTATTTAATATCTGATTTAGTTCTTCCCAAAACGTCTTCCCTTTTGTACATGCCCAAATTGCATGTATTGTTGTTCCCATTCTTTTAACTTTTGAGGCGTGATATATACCCTGTGTCACCAATTATACTGTATCATGAGTAACTTTGTGTTTATTGTATTCTTCATAGTTCCAGAACATAACTTTTCCCATAATTCATTTTTTACCTTTATGTTTAAGTCCTTTTCCGACTTTTGTTTGGGTTTATAGCTTATTTCATCATTTTCCTTACCTTGCAGCTTAATGTACATATTTGTTATAAATTTTTTAATTATTATTGTATCTGTAATCACATATTCAAAGCTGCTTCCTTCAAGTAATCTCAATCTGTTTCACAATTTATCCTTTAAATAAGCTTTCCGATGATGATATCCAAACATTGTACCATGAATTATTCCATTTTGTATTTCATCTGTTCAAATGTTAATAAATTATTTCCCAAAAAACAAATTTCTATTCTTTTGATTCCTTTTCTCTCCCATTCTCTAAAGGAAAGGTTGTCCATTGTAAAAGGGATCAATGGATTTTGCGTCAATAATAATTTTGGTATTTGGTAATTCATTTTTTTCCTTTCTGCGTGAATCTTCTTCCATATATTAAGTAAATGATGCAATACTGGTGAGCTTTTATATTGCACCAACTTTTCATCCCACTTAAAAAGAATATGTTCTGGTACCTTCTCCCCTATTTTATCTAGTTCTATCTTAGTTCAGTCTAGTTTTTCCTTTGTCTGGTAAAAATCTGATAAATACCTTAATTGTGTGGCTCTATAATAATTTCTAAAGTTTGGTAACTGCAAACCACTTTGGTTATACCTCTTGTTAATTTATCTAACGCTACCCTCGGTTTCCTCCCTTTCCACAAGAATTTCCTTATTATTCTCTTTAATTCATTTTAAAAATTCTGTTAAGGGAATTGGTAACTTTTGAAATAAGTATTGTATCCTTGCGAACTTGTTCATTTTAATGCAATTTACCCTCCCTATTAACGTTAGCAGTAATTCTTTCCAATGTTCTAAGTCTTCCTGCAATTTCTTTATTAGTGGCTGATAATTTAGTTTGTACAAGTGGCTTAAGTTATTATCTAACCTGACACCGAGGTATCAGATTGCTTGAGCTTGCCACTTAAATGGTGATTCTTTTTTAAATTCTGTATAATCCGCGTTACTCATTGGCATCACTTCACTTTTATTTGCGTTGATCTTGTACCCCGATATTTCTCCATATTCCTTCAATTTCTTATGTAATTCTTTTATTGATATCTCTGGTTCTGTTAGGTATACTATGATGTCATCTGCAAATACAAAGGATGAATAATAAATATTCATAGTCACCATGGTGCAAGAGCAGAAAATGGCATTACAATAGTGCAGACAGCCCTTTTTGTGATGTCGGATCAGTCCCTGTTAGTGGAACCAGGGGTAGTTTCAGAGCCTGATAATCATTGGAAAGAATCTGTTCTTGAACCTGGAGGTGCTGGTCTTCAGGCTTCTGTACCTTCTCCCTGAAGGCAACATTGACAAGAGGTTGTGACGAGGATGCTGGGGGTCATTTATATTGTTGGCTGCCTTCTTGTCTCACCTGGATATTTTCAGTGCATTGGAGGGTCAGAGCCTAGAACAAACCATATAACCATAACCATATAACCATTAACGGAGCGGAAACAGGCCATGTTGGCCTTTTTAGTCCGCACCGGTTCACTGATTTTGTGCGCCCTCTTCAAGCATTGGTCCCGGTAGATCTTCATTCAATAACGATGGGCGAATTCAATGCAGGTGGAATCAGTCGTAGAAATGTTAGTGAAACGTGCAGTTCAATACTTCTGGGCACATTCACCTGTTGTGAAAAAGCTGATACCAGATTCATACCACGAAGGAAGAGGTAAGTCCAATGAGATGTAAGCTTTATTATGATAAACTAACCTGGCTATATTTCCTACCTTCTGCAATCTACTGCATTCCTGGGCACTCAAATGGCCAAAATAGACTGTGATGCAACCAGTCAGTATACTTTGCAGAGTGCACCTGCAGAAGTTTGATAGAGAATTTGATGACATGTCAAATCTTCTCAGATCTCTTAGAAAGCAGAGGAATTGGTGAGCATCTGAGGATGACTGTTGAAATTGGGATAGTGGTCCGGCATGCTACTCGACAACAATCCAACATAGTCAGCAAAAAATATAAATGCAGGAAGAACTCAGCAGGTCAAGCAGTATCTATTGTGGGATATGAATTGTTGACATTTTGGGTTAAAACCATGTATCAGATGCTGCTTGGCCCGTTAAGTTCCTCCAGAAGTTTATCTTTCTGTTCCAGATTCCAGTAATTGCAGTCTCTTGTGTCTCTATCTGAACTAGTGAACTTGAGAAAAACATACCTTGTCCGCAGTATATCTATTGCCTCCTCTATCGCCTCCTCTACAATTCCCAGGTACTTTTATCCCATTGGCAAGACAAACTCACCAGAGGAAGTAGCATAATAGGAGAGATATAATAACTCTGCATGTCCTCACCATGAAATTTGATGGCATTAGGTCAAATAAACCTGGTGACCACTGGTGATCCTTAATGATGAATATCTGTTCAAGTCCACTTGAAAGTGGCAAGGGCACAGAATGTGTGCTGTTGATGGGAACTTAAATATTAAAACATCAGATGCAGGTGCAATAAGTACTTAAAAAGGTAAATTGAATATTGACTTTTATTGGATGGAGGTTGAACTTTAAAAATACAGACGTATTATTGTTGCAGTTATACAGGCTATTAGTGAGGTCACACTTACAGTACCACATACTGTTTTCTTTTTTAAAAGAAATTATGTACTAGCACTGGAGGCAGTTCAGAAGAAATTCATAGGGTCACATAACCAAAACAGACCTACCTACACTAATCCCATTTGTCTGCATAAGGCCCGTATCTTTCTATGCATTCGAATATAAGAATGTATTTAAATACCTTTCAACCATTTTGACGTTATCTGCTTCTACCATTTCCTCTACAAGCATATTCCAGATAACCAGCACTCTCTGTGTGGAAAAACTTTCCCCTCTGATTGCTTTTATATTTCTCTCTTCTTTCCTGAAACCTGTGCCCTCTTGTTTTAGACTCCTTTGCCTGGGAAAAGTATGGCTTTTCATGGCCTATTGATCTTGTCCAAGGATAACCATCTATTCCAACCAACCTCCTGGGAATCTCTTCTGCATTCTCTTTGTCACCAACACTTTTTTTTTTGTATCGTGACAAACAAAACTGCATATAATACTCCAAATATGGTATAATTAATGTTTTGTAGAGCTGCAACATGATATCCCAACTTTACTCAATCTCCCAACTTATGAAGACAAACATACTAAATAGCAATATCATTACCTTATTTATCTGGGTTGCATCTTTCAATGAGGTATGGCTTTGAACCATAAGGCCCCCTGTACAGCAAATCTCCTTAGGTCCCTGCCATTTACTCATAGATTCATAGAGTTATATGTCACCAAAACAGGCCTTTCAGGCTAACCAAATCATGCTGACCAAGTTGTCTATCTAAGTTAGTCCCATTTGACATATATCCTTCTATACCAGGGGTGGCCAACCTTTTAATTTTTAATTTAGACATACAGCACAGTAACAGGCCATTTCAGCCCAAGAGTACATACCAGGGGTGTAGGTTAATTGGGCAGCACTGACTCATGGGCCGAAATGACCTGTTATGATGCTATATGTCTAAATTAAAAGAGTGGCCACCCTTGCATACCTATGCAGGGACTGTCTGACTATCATTGTTGTAATTGTTCCTGCCTCTACAGCCTCCCCTTGCAGCTCATTACATATACACACCGCCCTCGGTGTGGAAAAAGATTCCCTCTGGTCCCTTTTAAATCTTTTTCCTCATAGCTTAAGCTATACCTTCTTGCTTTAAACTCCACTAATCTGGCATCCCTCTGTCCAACTTTCTTGCTGGTCTATGCCCTGCAGTCTGTAAATCAATGAATTTAAAAATGAATTGTCTCATTTCAGGTAACCGGAGCCCAAATACTCCACCTTTGTCCCAACATTGCCCCACTACCCTAAGCTACCTGTTACCCAATTTCCTTTGCTCCACACCTGTTTCTATTTGCCATCATCTCAACCTTTGTTCCTTATCAGATTCCAGCATTTGCAGCCTCTTGTGTTTGCACTATAACCTTCCAGTTTCTGTCTTTACCTCCACTCTTACCCAGCCCCTTAACTTAGCTCCATCAGTCAGTCCATCATTCCCCCTTCTCACCTATTTTGCCCCTTCCCCTCACCACTTAATGCTGGCTAACAGTCTCAGTCCTGATCTAGAGTCTTAACCTAAAATTTTGATTAAGTCTCTGCTTCCTTAGATACTACCAAAAATTGTCAAAAGTTTTCTCCAACTGTATGCTTAGACAATCTTCTTAGCAGTCTATGACTCCACCAATTTTTGTGTTGTCTGTATCCTAGTCACTCTCTCCTCCTTTTTTTTACAAACACACGTGCATTGATCCTAGTTCCAGATTTCCAGTCAGAAAATCATCCAGTTATCTTTACCCTCTGAATCCTGTCACCAAGCTAACATTGAATCCTGTTACCCCATACACCTTCCTTAATGGTGCTGGACCTTGTCAAAACATTTAAGTAAACTACAACGATAGCACTGCCTTAATAAATTTTCATAGTTACCTCCTCAAGAAAACTCAGTCAGATTTGTTAGCCATGATCGCTCCTGCTCAAAACTCCATCTGATCAGTCCCTGCTTTTCCAAGCAAATGCAAGTCCTGTCCCTCAGAATTTTCTCCAACAACTTCCCTATGTAAGACTCATTGGCCTTTGGCTTCCAGGCTTATTCCTACTGGCCTTTTTGAATAAGGAGACAATATTATTCTCAATGGGCTGAATGTCCTGATTCTTATCCTGTCGTGGTCTTTTGGCCTATCTCCCATGGCTAAGGGAGACTCAAAAAAATTGTTAGACCCCAGCAATCTCCCCTCCCTTCTTTCCTGATATATTGATGAAATAACATCCCATCCCGCACATCTTTATGATGTAGGAGGGAACTAGACATCTGGAGGAAACCTTTGGATTCACAGAGAGAACATGCAAATTCCATCTGGTCAGGATTGAACCTGGTCTTTGGTAATGTGAGGGAGCCGCTCTACCAGCTAAGCCACAGTGCCATCCCTGTTCCTAAAGGAGATGGCTGCCAAACTGAGGCTGCAGCAGATCAGTTTTCTTGAACAACTTCTCACCAACCTACCTTGTAGAAAAATCGATCCATGATGTCACAAATTTCACAAGCAGTACATCAGAACTATGAAGTCCTGTCACATCCAGTGAATGAATGTTTAACAGCTAATGGGAGGAGGAGATTCTAAAAATGCCCCATTCTCATGTTGGGGGAAGGGGGACGCGGAGGAGGGTTTCCAGCATGAGTAAGGCTAAAGCTTTCCAAACCTGATGTACCCTGATGTGACAAGTTCAACTTCCTCCTCCATTTATTTGCATGAAATGGGCTAAGATAATTGGAGCTACCAAAGGCAATATTGCCAGAGAGCATCCTGGCTGAAATGTGGAAGTCATGCCCTTCAGATTTAGCTGCATATTTAGCCATGCATTGGAACACTGCCATTTATTCAACAATTATGAAAATCTACCTAGTTATGACCAATTCATAAAGGGTAGAACAACTCTAGTTAACTACCACATGATTAGTTTATTCTCAGGTGTCAGCAAAGTAATTGAAAATATTTTTGTTAGCAGTTCTATTATTTACCTGCTCATTTATGGCCAATCTGGTTATTGCCAGGATCTCAATGCCTCTTCATAGTCTTAATCCAAATGTGGATCTGAATTCCAGAAGTGAGAAGAGAGAGCACCTGTTCTTGATAAAAGGCATGCAGCACAAGGGCCCTTGGTAAAACTGAAGCCAATGGCATCAAAGAGAAAACGCTGCAACATTTGGAGTTTTACTTCACAGAAGATCATTGTGATTGTTTATCCCAGCTCCAGGACTGCAGGAGTTTCTCAGGCAGTGTCCATGGCCTGACTACTTGCAGCTGCTTCATTAATGACATTTTTTCCATCATAAAATAAGAATTGGGTCTGTTTAATAATTGCACAATGTTTAATTTCATTCCCAACTCTGCCAATGAACCAAATTGCAGATACATGCAGCAAGACTAAGACAATATTCATGCATGGGCTGATAAATGGAAAGTAACATTCATGCCATAAAAGTGACAGACATGTTAGCACAAAGGTTGACCACCTATCCATAACATTTGGTGAAGGCATTGCCATCACTAATCTTTTTCCATCAACATTCTGGGATCTTTACTGATGAGAAACTGAATCAGCTTCGTGGAGAGCAAGAAACAAACTAGGTATACTCTGGTGAGTGGTTGCTTTCTCAAACCTGAAGAATTGTGAGAGAATTTACTGGATGAATGTATCTCCTAGCAAAAAGAAGAGGGTTAGAGAGAAAATGTTCTCTAACCATTCTTGTTTACTGCCCTGGGTACACAGTGACTGCAATGCGAACCATCTTCAAAATACATTGAAATTACTCACCTAGGTATTTTGACACCATCTCCCAGACCTTCAGCCTTCTCCACCATAAAGCACAAGAGTTCCATGTAGATGAGAACATCAGCATCACCTACAAGTTTCCCTTCAAGTCATACTCCAGCCCCTCTGCTTCTTCATCATCAAGGAATCTAAATCTCTATCCATCAACATAGTGAGAGCACTTCCTCCAAGGTGACTGTGAAAGCTCACTGCCCCCTTCTTGAGGACATCTAGTGATGGAAATAAATGTTGAACACCACTGGTGCATGTTCCCTAATAAGTAAATGAATAAATAAAAACCTGCAGTGCCTAAAGGAGCCTATGTATCTTCAAGAGGAAAGAATTTTGCTCTCTAATTATTCTGATGTGCCTTGTTTTAATAAACTGTTCTCACCTTGGACAAGTCATTGAATAAAACTTGCATGATAGATTTAGTGAATCTGGTGAAAGAAGCACCCTTTGGAATTGTCAGGTGTTTGTTCTGCTGTTCAATGATTGTTATTAAGAAGGTGCGTTCTGAATTGTGAAGGTTAGTTGTGACTGAGCAACAACAAAATCCCATTCAAATCACAAGAATATCTACAAAGAAAAGGCTTACGGTTCTTTACGTGGTCAATTTCATTGACAGTTTGAGCCTATTCCTTTAATGTTCCTATTTAGGTATCACAGAACCTTTTTCTCACAGCATTGGAAGGGTTCTATGAAGCTATATTTTGCCTCTATTGTGAGATGTGTCCATGTGAATGAAGTATTTACTGTCCTGGAACATGCTTTGAACTAATTATAATTGTAACTACTGCCTGTGGATATTCCTAGGCAAATACATTATTTGCTTCAATCAATACCACAAGATCTTTGCACTTATTTTTTTAAATAATATGGGAGGAGGTGTATCCATAAGGAACAAAGGGAGAATGGTGCATCAGCTTTGGAGACTACTGACATTTTCATTCATTTTTTTCCTTTTGCACCGTGCGGTCCTAGACGGTGTGGAGGTGAGTCTTTCTTGAAGAGATGTTCAGTTTTTCCAGCCTTGATTTCAGGGACCAGTAATACTGTAACTACCAGATCATTCTAAGTCCTAAGCAGTTCAGTAAGGTCTTTCAGGGAAGGAAATTTGCCGTTCTTCTCTCTTCTGGCTTGTATGTGACTCCTGACAAAACAATATAATTAGTTCAAAACTGCTTCCTTATTTTGAGCAGTTAGAGATAGGCAATAAATTCTGGCCTTGTCTGTGATATTGACATCTCATAAATAAAATAAATCTACTTGAAGGGCTGAAGAATTTGCTTTTGTGATTTATGCTACCTGGCTTCAGACTGTTTAGCAAATGACTCTTCGGACACCAAAAGGTCATTTTCATCTTTGCCCATCATATCTGCCAATGTTATCTTATTTCAAGGATTTCTTTAGGTCTTGTTGATTGTAGATCACAACTCCATCCCCCACCATCCCATCTCTCTTCTGCCTAATGATTTTCAATTACAGTTTCTGTTTAAATACAGTTCTGACCATCGTTCTGCAGCAGCTATTGTAAACACCAGGTTCTTTTCCCCTTTTGGCAATGGATTCTTGGTGAATAGCAGAATTTTCACAACCAATCCATTTTGCACTCAAAATGAATTTGCCCTCAGTAATAATATTGCTAGGTTTCCAGGAGGATTAGATGGCTAAAGGGAAGCTGTTTCACTATTGTTTTGATGATGTCAGAATAATTTGAGAACTGTATATTTTTAAAACTTTGTGCTTTGCTTTATAAATTTGTATTATTTAATTTTCCCAGTAATTTTGAAATAGCATAGTCGCTCTCCAGCTGTGATGTTCATTTTTTTTTTGCTTTATTTAATTTGTACACTGTTTCATTTTCATTTCAGATTTTAAGCTTTATACGTACAGAAGGCGATCCACTGAATGTTGGTTTCAGTATTAATCAACCAAATCAGGTCCATACAGTAGAGTGCTTCATCAATCTGGACAAAGAACCAATGGCAGACAGCTGCATTTATGAATGTGCTCGGAATAAATTACAGCGTGTGGCAGTCACTAGCATCCCATTGAGGTCCAAGGCCACTTGCTGCAGCAGAAATATTATGGAAGACAAGCTTATCCTAGGCTGTGAGGATTCTTCACTAATTTTATATGATGCTTGTCGCAGGATGACTTTACTGGCTCAAACTGATCTTGTCCCTTCTATGATGGAATGGCATCCTGATGGTGCAATAATTATAGTGGGCAACAGTCAAGGTGAAGTTCAGTGTTATGATATGGCATTATCACCTATGAAGATGCAGTTGTTAGCAGAGGATGTAAACCCTTTAACCAAACTTCAGCTCAGCCATTTCTTTGCTGTGACAAGCAGAATGGCCAAAATTCAATGGACAGTTCCTCAAGTTATTTCTTTAAACAATGGCAACCTAAATGTGCATGATCTCCTGTTTCTAAGATTTGACAAAGGGCCTGTTGGAGTACTCTGTCTGAAATTAGGTGAGCATTTCCATCTTAATAATTAATTTGTTCTTTGTAATATTTCCTAGAAGAATGCAATGTTGTAAATAGCTTAACTTACTTACATTTACTAACTTGATTAAAATCATAATTGTCATTCATACTTTATATTCCAATCTGTTGATATTTCTGAATTTACAATATGAAATATAATTGCCTGCAATATTAAATATATATTTGTTATATGCAAAAATAATTTTATATTACTTTGAATTAATATCAAGATCTGTATAAGAAGATTGTTAAGCAGTCCAGTGAAGGAATTTGTAAAATGCCAGCAGAGCATAATCATAATTAGTATATGTGTCAAGGTCACTATTCATTACAATTCATGCTATGTGGAAAATGTATGAAAAGAAAATAATGGAAATATTTTTAAAGCTGTTTAACCACATTAGAATTTTATTTTCCAAACTTGAAGAAAAATCTATTGTCACATTATTTTGAATATATTGCAAGAATGTCCAAAATGTACAAGTAGTATTAGTAGCAGAGGAATCCATTTGTGCTCCCTTTTCAATGGACATTTCAAAACTTGTGAGTTTGTGAAACAATATTTAGGCAAGAATTGCATCAATGTTCATTGTGGACAAATGTCAATCAAACGTTTTGGTCACCAAATTAATGCTAAACTGAATCAATATGCAAATTCAGTAGTTAAATTCCAGTATGTGGTGATTTGGTTTCTGCAATATGGGTGACAAAAAACAAAATGTAATAAGGGTAAAGGGAAGAAAAGATATCTAAAGTCATTATTCATTGTGGCATGCCCCAAGGTTACAGTATTTTTTAACAATTCCACTATTAACTAAATACTTAGGAATAACACATTTATGCAAACATTGAATTCCAAAAAAGATGGACTAGATTTTTGTAATGCCTATATGTCTAGAACCTCTTAACAAAAGTGAGCTTTACTCCATTCAACTAAAGAGATGTACAGATGTTGCATGACCATCTTTTATAACTTCAGAACTCATTTTTAAAAACAAAATAACTTTTTTAATCAGTTTGCCAAAGGCTATAGTTTTCAACTGAATGGTGTTCAAAAACATGCTTAATTACAGTTGAATGTTTCGAGGTGCTACACATTATAAAAATGATAAATCACTGGGTTACCTGTGAGGCATACTGCTTCCTCTAGAATAGATGTCTACATAGCTTTCTCTGGCGTCCCTTGTGTTTTGGCTCATGTCTGTTTCCAGGAAATGTGCAGATTTTACTTAATTTTGCAAGCACAAATCATTGTACTTTTATTGCCAGCAGGCTTCAAGAAAGGATTTACAGTTTAGCTGCTAATTGCCTGCTTGTAATTTTAATTGGACTGCTTCCCTGGGCACTGTTCTTAAATCAATTAGGCAATGAGTTGTCTGTCACTTCATTCTCCCGTGTCAGTCATTTAGAAGCTCATCGCCCATAAAAGGTCAAACACCCAGATGGAAAGGGTTGACATCGGCAATCAACATCTCTTGTTTGTTTTGAGATTCCTGGTACCTGATTGCTGTAAATGTTCTAAATACTGAGCTTTTTTTTGCCAGACTTTTGCATTGTTATAAATCACAAGATGTATGATTGAGAATCATACAACAGTGAACATTGGTCTTCTGCATAATTACAAGATTATCCACCATGCTGATTAGTTACCCCCTCGTTACTAAGATCAAATGAATTCTCAGCATCAATCAACTGCTCAATAATTTACCCTACTTTGTTAGTAACCCCGTTATGAAGAGACTCTATGACTATCATTTTCCTGAACCTATAATATTTAATTCAATTTTTTTTTTCCAATTTAACCTTAAGTACAATAATGAAATTTCTTCCTGTGACAGGCGCCATATTGAAAGGACAACTGCGCCCTACTGACCTCATTTTCCAATATATCCGTTACAACCAAATTGAGGAAGCTATTAATATCTTGCTTGGCATGAATTGGAACACTGTGGGACTACAGTGCTACGCTTGTCTCATTGCTATTGCAGATCATCTCCTGAAACAGAAACTTACACCAGAGAGAGAATGTGAGAATGCAAAAAAAAAATAATTTATTAACTGGAGAATGCTGTTACTAATTTTGTTGTTATTCATTTTTCCTTTGCATAAAATAATTGTCTGTTTTTGGTAAAGGTAACTTGGTTCTTGTGCTATGTTGACAGTCATGACTATAGATCAATGCAACTTAATGAACAATGGCAAATATTCCTAGTACTTTTCATAGAATCCTAGCATCTACAGCAGGGAGGAATGAGACCATGGAGAGCTTTGAGCACAAAGATAAAAATTTGGGCTTTTCCAGATCAGGAGCTGGCTTGAGTCCTTTTGTTGTACAACCACAACAATTACATCTTAAAGTAGGCTATGGCCCTGCAATCAGCAGTGTATTGTTGATAGTGACCCGTAGATAGTCTCTGGTAGAAGGTTGGTAAGTGATCGGGTGTGCGTGATGGATGTGAGACGGATAGCATTTTAGCATGAGGAGAGCTACAAGCTAGAGGGTTTGCATAAGTGGGTTATGAGACAGATCCTGCAACAGAATGCATTGAAGACCATCAGCTTTTGGCTCCTGTGTTAAGTATATTTTACAAAACTTGCCTTTTGAATACTACTTATTCTAATGTGTACTACCATGGAAGATTTGATATTTTAACTAATCAACACATTATGATTTAACCTAGAGAAACAAAAAAAAACTGCAGTTGCTAGAATCTGGAAGCTGGAGGAACTCAGCAAGTTGGACAGCATCCATAGAGTGAAATGGACAGTCAAGTTTCAGGTTGAGACCTTTACCAAGATTAAAGGGAGATAGGGGATGGGGTGGGGCCAAAGTATTAGGTTCCTCCCATCCTTTTACTATTTCCCCCCCCCCCCCCATCTTCATCTCAATAAAGGGTTCTGACCCAAAATGTTGACTGTCCATTTCTCTCAGTGGATGCTGCCTGATGTGAGATATAAGATTTTTAATACAACATTCCATCTGCTTTAAGCAGAATCCTCAATTTAAATTATATATTAAAATCAGGGCAAATCCATAGCCTTCTAATTCAAAAACATGAAAGCAGTAGTGCATTGACCAAATTGGTTTCTCGGATGGCAAGTGTTCAACATGAGGAAAGATTAAATAGGCTAGAATTCAATTCTTTAGAGTAAAAAGGAATGAGAGGTGACCTTATTAAAATATACAAAATTCTTAAATGGTCTCAACAGGGTTGATACTGGCATTGGGAGTAGAAAAAGTGGGAAGTTCCCCTGGATAAAGTAGTACATTTTAGATGTTAAACAAAGAAATCTAGACACTGGAGTCTAGTGCAATACACAAGTGCTGGAGAAACTCAGCAGGTCACACAGCATCAATGGGAGATAAAAGGTCATCAATGTTTTGGGACTTCCCACTGAGAGGCTCAAGCCAAAAATGTTGATTGCCTTTTACTTCCAATGGATACTGCACGACCTGCAGAGTTTCTCCAGTACTTTTGTGCATTGCAGTATATTTTGTATTGTGATTTAACATAATGGGTTTTAATTCCAATATCAGGAAAATTGTCATCACTCAGGATAGTGAAGCTTTGGAACTCTCTCCCTCTATTTGAGATTGTAGGAATGGAGGAATCAAGGCATATGGGAATAGAACAGAAAAATATTATTGGGGTAGTAAATATCTCAAGATCTCATTTAATGGCTGAGTGAATTTGAGAGGCTGAATAGTTGACTCCTTACATGCTTGTTAGTAACAAAGAACACGAGAAAATGGGGCCAGGATTAGACCAGCAGGTCCTTCAAACTGTAAATAATGAAAATTTACAGACTAAGAATAGATCCCTGGGGTAATCCATTAGTTATATCCCTCCAACATGAGTAGAACCCTTTTATTCCATCCTTTGTTTTCCCATGTGACAGCCAGTTTCAATCCATACCAACACACTTCCTCCAGTACATTAGGGCCTTAATTTATGCACCAGTCTCTTCTGTAGCACTTTGTCAAATGACTTTTAGAAATCTAAATACACTACATTTTTATGTTTATATCAACTCTCTCTGATGGAGAGAGAATTAAAGAATTTAAGCAAAATTATCAAACATCATTTGCCTTTCATAAAACTTTGATTAGATGTAATTCAAGTCAGCTTTCCAAAATGATGAGATATTTCCTCATGATTATACTCAAGCATTTTGTCAAAAATAGATGTTAAATTAATCAACTTGTATCTTTAATCTAACCAAATCAAGTTAATTGTCATATGATTACATAAATACAACCCAACGAAACAGTGTTCACCAGTGCTTGATGCAAAACCCGTAGACACACACCCAGACATAACATACACACAGACACACAATACAAATGCAGGACAAGTATTCATATATACAAATAAATGAAAAAAAATTGTTTCAGGAACATGAGAGTCTCGGATGAATAGTGTGAGCATTTCCTTTGGTCGTTCGGCTTTCTCACTGCCAGTGAGAAGGTGTTCCTTAGCCTGTTGGTGCTGATTCTGATGTATCTCTTTTCCAATTGGAGGAACTGAAAGATGCTGTGTGCGGGGTTGAAGGGCTCTTCAATTATTTTGTGCTTTTTCTTCAGACAATGGTCCCAGTAGATCACATCGATTTGGGTGGGGGGGTGGGGGGGAAGTCTCCAATGATCCTTTCTGCCACTCTTATAGTCCTGTGGGTTGACTTCTGAACCATTTCTCTGCAGCAATCGTACCATGCTGTGATGCAGCCAGCCAGGACACTCTTGATAGAACTCCTGTAGCAGGTTGACATAATGGTGGATGGTAGCCTTGCCCGCTTCAATCTTCTGACAAGTGAGGAGATGTTGAGTACCCACGATAGGTTACTAGTTAAGTGAACTCCAAGGAACTTGGAGCTCTCTACTCTCTTCACTACAGAGTTGTTGATGTGTAAAGGAGGGTGGTCATTCCTGGTCCTTCTGAAGTCCACAATCATTTCCTTTGTCTTGTCCTCGTTGAGACTCGGGATGTTACTCTCTCACCATTTCATGAGATTTTCCACCTCTTCTCTGTAGTGCGACTCATCATTGTTACTGACGAGGCCAACACTGTTGTCATCTGAAAACTTGATGACACTGTTGGAGCTGGATCTGGCGATGCAGTCATGGATCAGTAGCATGAACAGGAGCAGACAGACTCCCTGAGGTGTATCAGTGCTTAGCATAAAGGTGCTCAATGTTCTTCTACCAACCCAGACAGACTGCAGTCTTTCTCTTAGGATGTTCAGGATCACATACAGTGAAAAAAACTTAGTTTTATGTGCTATTCAGGCTCCGCAAAAAAAGTGGTTCCCTTCTTTCCGGCTTCCTTTTTGAACAAGGGAGTGGTATTGACTGTTTTCCAACATCCCTATATTCTCCTGGGTGGGGCTCTTTCATAACTATCCTTGGATCCCTTATCTGCTTTTTTTGCAATCACACCATTCTACCCTTGATCAACTAGTTGATTTAGTGATAGTTAATTTAATGGATGTGATTGCGTTCTGGAAAACCTTGTAAGTGAAGCAACAGCTCCCATCAGCAAGAAACACAATAGAAGCTTCTGAATTTGCTTTCTGTCATCTGCAGTTATCTGATCACAGGTTGATCCCAGCCTCAAGTGAGCCCATTACTCTACCTATTCCTCCCTGCCTCCTGATACAGCCTCTATGACATATGACGCCTTTTCTACCCTAAAAATGTGCAGTTCATCAAGTAAGTGAGGGCTGATTAAAGGATCCTTGCAAAACTATCCAGCACATCCAATTGGTCCTCAGTTTTGATGGCTTGGTATTTGTACCTCATTTATCCCAAAATATAGTGCAGATTAGTTTGCAGCGCTCTGCATCAAACCTTAGGAATTGTTAGCACAGCATTTATCTAAGCAAGTCTATCAAACTCCTAATTTGATTCTTATGGATGGTCAGATTTTGTAGCTACAAAACCCAGCTGGTTTTGGTCTCTGGTCATTGGTGATCCCCAAGAATATGGAAGGCCTGGGATTCAGCAATTGTAATTCCATTGAATTTCAAGGGTAGGTAGTTAGATTCTTTCTTGTTAGAGATGGTCACTGTTCGAGATTATTGTGCTGTGAATCCTTCTTGTAACTTGCGTAGATTACAACACCTCATATTGTGTTTGGGCACCCTCCA
This sequence comes from Narcine bancroftii, assembly GCF_036971445.1. Taxonomy (NCBI): domain Eukaryota; kingdom Metazoa; phylum Chordata; class Chondrichthyes; order Torpediniformes; family Narcinidae; genus Narcine; species Narcine bancroftii. The sequence goes on along the minus strand of NC_091472.1, from coordinate 77,473,257 downwards.
ACTGGATGGCATTAAAATGGACCTAGTTTCTGTTGGACTCCTGCCTATCATTCCCTATGTCTCCTTTCCTCTATCTCATGCTCTCTCTCACTCTCTCTCTCTCTCTCTCTTTTCCCTTTTCCCTCTGTCTCCTCTCCAGAGCCAAAAACAACCCCACTCCCCAAACCAATTCTCATCTTTCCTCTGTCCTGTCCTCTTCAATCCAAGTAACACCTTTTGGTCTGTAATCCTTCCCTCCCATTCTTCCCTGTTCCCCAGTCTTTTAATACAGAAACCTGGTTTTTTTTAAACATACCTTGGCTCAGGCCCAAAATGCTGGTAATTAATCTTTGCTTCCTATGGATGCTGTGAGACCTGCTGAGTTCCTCCGGCATTTCTGTGTGTTTTTACTTCCCTAGATTTTTTTCAGGTCTTGCTACATATATGGATGATCAACTTTGCTTGCTAAGAGTTGAGAAAGAATGGAATATTGTGGAAGCATTAGTCCCACTTCTGACCTTGTGATGAAAGAAAGATTTTTGATGAAACAACTAAAGATGGATGTCCTAGGATTCTGCCCAGATAGCTCCTACAGTGATGTCCTTTGACTAGAATGAATGGTCTCTGATATTCATAACCATCTTTCTTGATGCGATGTATGATTTCAGCCATTGGAATCCTATCTCACACAAGGTTATAGCTCAATAAGCCTTTAATTTCTGTTTTGTGAATGTGTGAAAGATGCATGGAATAAGCCCATCCACTTTCTAAAGTCACAAATAAATAAAAACAACTATGCTGTATGCATCAATAAACAATGATAATTATTATTGAACCTTTATATTGTGTATATGAGTTAAGTTTTAAGTCCAACATTTATTCAAAGATTTCACCAAGGTTACTGCTTTTTTTAAAAAAAAATGTGTTAAATTTGCAGCACATCTTGAAGCAACTCTTGGAACATTTTATGCTCCTGCAAGACCTTTGTCAGACACAACCGTGTTAGAATACAGAGATCCAATCAGCCGATATGCTAGACGATTCTTTCACCATCTTCTCAGGTGAGTGATGATATTACTGCCTTACATTTCACTATTTGATAAATATTGTAGAGTGAAAGTAAAATTGACCATGTCTTTTTGCTTACATAGAAATAGGCTGTTTTATCTGAATTGTTTACACTGGTGTTTGAGCTCCACAAGACCCTACATTACCAAACCCTTTTGGCATAATCTATTTCTTGCTCCCTTATGCATTTTTTAGACTATTTGCCTCAACAACTCCCAGGAATACCTGCAAATGTGATTGTTTAGTTGACCCTGAGGCCTTTCAAATCATAAGCTTCAACTAGATTGTGGTATGGCCTTTGCCTTTCCCTTTAGCATTTAACAGAGTCAGTTTTAATTTATACTGAAAGACTTGAACTCAGAGAGGCAGTAAGCACAGTGTATTTACTAATTGTTCCAATTCTAGGATACGTTTGCTAAGTCTTATGCTTTAAGAATTTTTGAAATTTGAAATTAATACCTAGAAATTCAATCAGATTTGTTTGGTTGGTTAGGATTCTCCAGTTGACAATTTTTTTTTCCTGAAATGTAACTGGGCATTTTCAGGTGCAAGTTAGCCTTTCATGCTCAATATAATATATGTTCAAGATTCCTTTATTGTCATGTACACTAAAACACAAAATTGGCCAACTTTTGCTTGTAATAGAAGCACACAAAGCCTGATGACCCTTCAAATGAGATAAAGAAGCAAAAGAGAACTTGGGAATAAAGCAGTATTATGAAATAACGTGATTGAAGCTTACTCTAATTACAATATTAGCTAGAAGAGCAATTTTACTAAAATGGAAAGACTCTGATTCTCCTACATTATTTCAATGGCTTTCTCATGTCGAGAGGCTGAGTGCCCAGTGAAATAATGTGAATTTGAGGCTTTGGTGCGCAGAGGCTGAGGTGGGGGAGAGGTGCAGGAGTTGAGGCAAGATAAGGACATGTTTTTCACAATATTTTTCCTATTCAATAGTCAGTGGGAATGGTAGCCAGTGTAGGGATATACTCCTCTTGCAGAATGTGGATAGCCAGGAAAACCAGCATTATCCCTGTCAACTTCATATACGAGAAGTGCATCCAACTGCAGCTCCTTACAAATGATGTTAGGGAATTGGAGCTAGAGTTGGATGAAATTGGGATCATTTGGGAGGCAGAGGAGGTGATAGACAGGAGTTACAGGGATGGAGTCACACCCAGGAGGAAGTTAGGTAGGTGACAGGAGAGGGAAAGGGAACAGTCAGGCAGTGCATGGTACCACTGTGGCCATTCACTCAGCAACAAGTATATCCCTTTGGACGCTGCTGAAGGGGATGATCTTTCTGGACAGGGCAGCAGCTAGACCAATAGCACGGTGGTCGGCTCTGAGCCTCAGAAGAAAAGGGTGGTCAGGTAGAGCGATAGTCATAGGGGAATAGGTAGGAGGTTCTTCAGCCACAAAAAAAGACTGCAGGATGCTTCCAGGATGCTCGGGCCCAGGATGTCTCTGAGCGAGTGCAGAATATTCTTAAAGGGGAGGGTGAGCAGCCAGAGGTCATGGAATATATTGATACTAATGTCATAGGCAGGAGTGGGATAGAGGTCCTGCAAAGTAAATTTAGGGAATTAGGAAAGAGGGTGAAGAGCAGAATTTCCAAGGTGATAGTTTCTGGATTACTCCTGGAGCTTTGAGCTGGGGAAGGTCAGAACAGGAAGATGGTGCAGATTTAGAGCAGGGTTTCAAGTTCTTGGATCATTGGAACCTTTTCTCTGGAAGGGGTGACCTGTGCAAGTGGGACTGGTTGCATTTGTACAGGTCACCCCTTGAACTGGAGGGGAACTGGCAGAGAGGTTTGCTAATGCTGTTGTAGGTGGGGGTGTAAACTAGATTCACAGGGGGAAAGGAGAGAAAGTGAAGTAACAGAGGAAGAGGCAGTTGGCACACAAGCAGAGGCAGCTGTTTGGGAATTTGTGTGGAAGGACAGGCAAATAATGGAAAATTTCAGCTAATGGGATGAGTTGAAATGCAACAGGGACAGTGTCAAAAATAGTCATAGATACAAAGCTAAAGGTTTTGTATTTAAAAACACGCAGTTGAAGAAATGAAGTGAATGACCTTGTACTACAGCTCCAGATTGGCAGGTATGAGTCATTTCTAAAGGGTGGATGTCATTGGGAGCTGAATGTCCAAGGAAGCAGAGTGTCTCAAAAGGATAGACAGGAATCTGAGGGGGTGGTGTGGCTCTGCAGGTAAGGAATAACATTAAGGTGACATAGGATCAGAAAATATAGAATCATTATGGGTTGAGTTAAGGGGAAAAGGACACCGTTGACAATTATATACTGCTTCCAACAGTAGCCAGGATGTGACCAACAAATTACAATAGCAAATAGAAAAGGCGTATCAGAAAGGCAATGTTATGCTAATCATGAGGGATTTTAATATGCAAGTAAATTGGGGAAACTAGGTTGGGACTTGGATCTCAAGAGAGAAAATTTGTAGAACATCTTCGAGATAGCTTTTTAGAGCATCTTTTTGATGAACCCACTAGGGGATCATCTGTACTGGATTAGGTGTTGTGTAATGCACCAGAGGTGATTAGTGATCTTAGAATGAAGGAAGCAATAGGGAGCAATGATCACAATATGACTTGAGTTCAATTTGAGAGTTAACAAGAGTTAAACTCAGAGGTGTCCGTATTTCAGGGAATTACAGTGGCATGAAAAAGGAACTGGCCAAAGTAGATTGTAAGGGGGCACTAGTAAGGAAGACAGCAGAGCAGAAATGGATAAGTTTCTGCAAGAAATGAGGTAGATGCAGGATAAATACATACCAAAAAAGAGAAAATATTCAAATGGAAAAGACAAGGCAAGTCAAAGTCAACATGAATTAGTGAAAAGATGGAGGAGTAAAAAGTTTTTGAAACCTAGCGGAGGGTAATTAAAAATAAGGAGGGAAAAGATGAAGTATGAAGGTATATAATATTAAAGAGGATACAAAAAGGTTCTTCCAGTATAAAATAAGTAAAAGAGGAACTAAATGAGAATTTTGCATCAGTCTTCTCTGTCCAAGACATTAGCAGTGTGCCAGATGTCAAAGGGTATCAGGGAAGGGAAGTGAGTGCAGCTACTATTTTGAGAAATAAAGTACTCAGAAAACTGAATGGTCTATGGGTGGATAAGTCTCCCGGGCCAGATGGATTGCACCCTCAGGTTCTGAAAAAAATAGCAATAGAGATTGTAGAGGCATTGGTGATCTTTCAGGACTCGATAGTTTCTGGTATGGTCCTGGAGGGCTGGAAAATCACAAATGTCACCCCATTATTCAAGAAGGAAGGGGGCAGCAGAAAGGAAATTGTAGACCGATTAGCCTGACGTTAGTGGTTGGGAAGATGTTGGAGTCGATTGTCAAGGATAAAGTTACAGAGTATTCAGAGGCACATGACAAAATAGACCTGTAATGGATAAATATTGGGAGGAATTTTGGTAAGATTAGAGTAGGTTACATTCATACACACATTTTAAAACAGATCTTATTTGAAAGACTGAAGAATTCATATTCAATAACATTGCAGGATCTCTGGAGAATGTGATACACATTTCACAAGTAGGTGCTAATTGAAATGACGTCATGAAATGAAAGACCATTGTTTGTAGGAGACAAACTGGCTGTTAAAAAGTACTTACAGTGTGCTCACAGAAAGGTCATACCTGAGTTTTGTTTATCTAAGACAACATCTTGACCAAGGAGAAGAACCCCTGTTGTTTTCTGAAGAAGTCGGGGGTTTTGCAAGTGAGAGAGTCATATGGGCTTTCTGGCAGTCTCGGTTGTCAGTTAGAGAGAGAGAGAGAGAGAGAGAGAGAGAGAGAGAGAGAGAGAGAGAGAGAGAGAGAGTGAGAGAGAGAGAGAGAGAGAGAGAAGTTAACAAGCTATCAAGCCAGGAAGAGCTTGTTGAAACTAATGAAAAACTCCAGAGCAGTGGATGGCTGGAAGTGCTATCTGTCTGATGTTTCTCTTGGAATAAGAGGAACAAAAGAAACTCTGTAGTGGCCTGAAAGAAAGAGGTTACCATCTGAAAAACCCTGATGGGGCAAGTTTCATTAGTGAGACATTGAGGTGACTAATGGTAGTACCTCAGTTGTGGAAATCCTGGAACAACAAATCTCTCTCTCTGCGAACCCTACAAGAACCTTTCTGAGTGGTAAACATTTACCTTTCAAGCACCAAAGCCTGGTGAACTTTATACACGTTAAATTCTGTGCACTGTATAAGAATTGCCTGCATCCAGAGAACTTGGAAGAAGGAGAAGTGAGATTGAACTGTGAACCAAAGAACTTAAATTTACACACACATTACATACATGTGTGCTTAGAATTAAAAGGGGGTTAATTTGGGTTAGTTAACTATAGAGATAAGTTAAAGTTTGATTCCGTTTTCATGTTTAAAAATAATTAAAAACAACTTTTGTTTTAAAGACCACTTGTCTAGGTGAATGTCTATTGCTGCTGGATTTTGAGGTCCTTTGGCCTCATAACAGACCAAAGCAGGATGGTTTCCTTAAGGAAAAATCTTGCTTGACAAACTTCTTGGGATTCTTTGAAGATTTGACAAGCAAGCTAAATAAAGGAGATTCAGTGGATGTTGTGTATTTTGGATTTTCATAAGGCATTTGACAAGGTGCCACACATGAGGCTACTAAGTGCTCATGGTAGGAAAGGAAACATAATCATGTGGATAGAACATTGGCTGATTGGCAGGGGGCAGAGTGTCTGAATACAGAGATCATATTCTAGTTGGCTACTAGTTGCTAGTGGTGTTCCACAGGGGTCAGTGTTGGGGCCACTTCTTTTTATGTTGTATATTAATAATTTGAATTATGGAATGAATGGCTTTGTGGGTTAGGGTTAGTTTGCAAGTTTGCAGATGATACGAAGATAGGTGGAGAAGCAGGTAGAGTTGATGAAACAGGGAGGCTTTAGAAGGACAGACAGATTAGAAGAATGGGCAGAGAAAGTGGCAAATGAAATACAAATTTGGGAACTGTGTGGTCATGCACTTTCGTAGAAAAAATAAATAGGCAGACTTTTTTTAAATGGGGAGAAAATCGAAAATGCCTAGATGCAAAGCGACCTGGGAATCCTCGTATTTTTGTTTCAAACTTTATTTAAAAGATAGTAAAAAATCATAACATACAGTATAGAAATAATTTAAAAAAAGATTGTACATTAACACCCACCCCACCATCCCACCCCTACAGCCAACTCCCTTAAGGGGAGCAAAATAAAATAGATTATATATGTAACAAGAAAATATTATAAATGTTAATAACATTTCAAAATATATCTAAATGCATATTTTTCAAATATAGAGACCACTTACTAACAAAAGAAGAATAATTATTATGTAAATTCTAAGTAATTTTTTCCATGACAATACATACTTTCAATTCATTGTGCCAATGTGATATATTAATCTCAATATAATCTTTCCAAGTACTAGCAACACATTTACGTGCTATTGATAACACCAAACGTACAAAAGCAATTTGAATTTTGTTCAATCCCATTCCCCTTAATGAATACAAATTTCCCAACAAAAAAATCGTTGGATCTAACGGTAATATAAAATTATATAATTTTTCCAAAACTACTTTAATTCCTTGCCAAAATGATTGAACTTTGACACAAGTCCAAACGGCATGTAGAAAAGTTCCAAAACATGAGCCACATCTAAAGCAAGAATCCGAATTACTAAACCCATATTTTTTTTAGCTTTTCCAGAGTCAAATATAATTGATGTAAAAAATTATAATTGACCGTTCCGTATCTTACATTAGTCAATTTAATTACATTGTTCTGACACATATTCGCCCAATCATCTTCAGGAAAAATAAATACTAAATCACTCTCCCATTTAAGTTTAGATTTCTCCCAATCTGACTTATCCATACTATCTTGTAACAAATTATACATAACTGAAATATAACCCTTTTTCGGTATAGAGGAAATCAAAGATTCAAATCTCGACAAAGTAGGTAAAATCATCTCTCTACCATAATTATCTTTTATCAAAGCTCTAAGTTGATAATACACAAACAAAGAATTTACAGGTATATCAAATCTTTCTCTCAATTGAATAAAAGAAAGAAATTGCCCCGCTACAAAACAATCTTGTATTGTCTCTATACCTTTTGAATCCCAAATCTTTAAATGATTATTAAACATTGAAAAAGGAATAAGCTGATTATTATACAATGGAGTTAAAATTGATATTTATCTTTCGACCCTAACACCCTGTTTTTTTAAAAATCCAAATCTTTAACAAACGTTTCAATATCGGCATATCATATTGCTGTAACAAAATCAAATTCCAACGAAATATAAATTCATGTATCTCAACCCTAGCAATACACGCCATCTCCACTTTATCCCAGCTAGGAGGCTGATCTAAATCCATCAATTTACTAACAAACTTCAACTGGGCCACTTCATAATAGTTTTGAAAATGTGGTAATTGTAGTCTGCCCAATGCATACTTCCATGTAAGTCTATGCAACGCCACTCGAGCTAATTTACCTTTCCATAAAAACTCTCACTTGCACTGCTTTATTTAAATCTTGAAAAAAGCCCTTAGGAAGTAAACAAGGTATTGACTGAAATAAATATTGAATTCGATTAAAAATATTCATTTTAACACAATTAACCCGACCAATCAAAGTTAATGGAAGATCTTTCCACTTAATCAAATCTGCTTTAATCCATCTTAATATAGGTACATAATTTAATTGATATAATGAGTGATAATTAGTATCCATAAACACCTAAATATTTAATTTTACTTGTCCACCTTAATTTTGTAATAGTTTTAAATTCAGAATAATCTCCCACTCCAGCTGGTAAAATTTCACTTTTATCACAATTAACTTTATATCCCGATAAGTCTCCAAATTTCAACAAACACTCTTGCGATTGTTTCAACGACCGTTTTGATTCCGTCAAGTATACCAACACATCGTCCGCAAATAAGTTAATTTTATATTCTTCATTCTTAACCCTCATCCTTCTAATTTCTTCATTTTGTCTAATAGCCTGAGCTAACGATTCAATAACCAAAGCAAATAAGGCTGGTGACAATGGGCAGCCTTGTTGAGTTGCATGAGTCCATTTAAATGGTAAAGAAATCTGTCCATTTGTCACCACCCTAGCAATCGGGTTCGTATATAAAGCCTTAACTCAACCAATAAAAAAAGGGCTGAATTTAAATTTCTCTAACACTTTAAATAAAAATATCCCATTCAACCCTATCAAAAGTTTTTCTGCATCTAATGCAACCACGATAGAGTGGTTAGATTGCTTTCGATATGCGTTGACCAAAGTAATTAATTGAAATATATTGTCTGATCCATTTCTATTCTTAATAAAACCTGTTTGATCAATATGTCCAAATTTGGGTAAATATTTAGCAAGTCTATTAGCTAATACTTTCGCTATAATTTTATACTCTACATTTAATAAAGAAATAAGTCTATATGAAGACACTTTTAATGGATCTCTATTTTTTTTGAAATGACAGTTATTAAAGCACTTGAACATGATTCTGGTAACCTCTGATCTTCAGTAACTTGATTCAACACTTCTCCAAATACTAGAGAACTCATCATAAAAAAGTTTATAAAATTCCACAGGGAATCCATCATCCCCTGGGGACTTTCCATTAGACATTTCTTGAATAGCTTCCTTAATTTCAAAATCCGTAAATGTAGATTCCAATTCCTGAACATCATTTCCATCTAACTTTAATTTAGATAAGTAAGTGTCAATGGAACCATTATCCTGTTTCCCCTCAGAAGTATATAATTTTAGATAAAATGAATAAAACTGGTCATTAATTTCCTGAGGTTTATAAGTAACTTTTGAATTCTTCTTAACAGCATTAATAGTCCGAGATGACTGTTCAGCTTTCAATTGCCAAGCAAGTACCTTATGAGCTTTTTCCCCAACTCATAATAACGTTGTTTAGATCGATTAATTAAGCGCTCGAACTGATAAGTTTGTAAAGTATTATAACGTAATTTCAAACTTGCTAATGCAACTTTTTTTTATCTTCTGTTACACCTTTCTGAAAATATTTCTCTAGCTCAGCAATCATATTCTCTAACTCTAAACTTTCTGCCATATATTGTTTCTTTACTTTCATAGAATAATTAATAATCTGCCCCCTCAAATAAGCTTTTAAAGCATCCCATATTACAAAATGACTATCCACAGAATTAACATTCTCGGTCAAAAATAAAGAGATATGCTCTTTAACAAAAGTAACAAAATCTGTTTTTTTCAATAACGTTGCGTTAAACCTCCATCTAAACGACAGACGTACTACCTCTGAAAGTTCACAAGAAAAAAGTAATAATGAATGATATATAACTCTACTTTTATATTCAGCTCATAATACTCTACCTTGTAAATGTACTGATACCAAAATTAAATCAATTCTAGAAAATGAATCATGTCATGAAGAATAAAAAGAAAAATCTTTCTCTGTAGGATTAACTTTTCTCCAAATATCCACCAAATTTAAATCTTTCATTAACTCATTAATTTGTGTTGCCATCTTTGATTTCCTTAAACTGTATGGATTTCTGTCCAATAAAGGATCCAGAACACAAGTAAAATCACCACCAACTCAGACATTTTCATTAGCTTGAGTTAACAGTAAAAATGCTTCTAAAATAAACCGCTCATCATCTATGTAAGGAGCATAAAGATTCAGCAAAGTCCAAGATTCAGCAAAAATTTTGCAGTTCACTCTTAATACTCTGCCAGCATACCCCTCTGAAGATTCCAATTCAAATGGTAATTTTTTATGAATCAAAATCGCTACTCCTTTTGCCTTAGATTTAAAAGAAGAAAAAACATGACCAACCCAATCTCTTTTCAATTTTAAACGTTCTTTTTCAGTCAAATGTGTTTCTTGTAAAAAAGCAATATCAATTTTCATTTTTTTATATAAGTCAATATTCTCTTTCTCTTAATTGGATTATTTAATCCCTGAACATTAAAAGTTGCAAAATTCAATTTTGACATCTTTTTTAACTACTAATAAAATAATGCTCCCCTCTATAAAAAAACCCTCAAATTTTTTTTTTTAAATAACAGAAAAACACCAAAAAAAAACACCCAGAGGTAGTAATACCCTAAAAATCTGGGTGTGGTAAACCCACTAGCGGAAGATGACTATCAAAGTTTTCAATGTCATCCACCCCCCCAGCCAGATACATATTTATTATTTAATTAAACACATTAAAATATAGTCCATATATTCAGCCCAATGATTCCAAGCCCAATGACTGCCCCAACGATTCCAAGCCCAAGACTTTGTGTCAACTCTTCTTTCTTCCCATTCTTTCCATACTTTCCATACCCATGTCCATTTCCATTTACCCTCCTCTTATGAGACAACAGAGGAGAATGCCCATTTCTTCGCAGTTTCGGCAAAGAATTAGCAAAAAAACAAATCATCATGATCATACTCAAAGAATTGAATTTGACTATTTCCATAAAAAACCTTCAAAATTGCAGGATAACGCAAAGCAAACTTGTAGCCTTTTCACCACAAAACATCTTTGTCCATATTAAATTCTCGTCGCCTTCTAATAACCTCTTGGCTCAAATCGGCATAAAAGAACACTGTTATTTTGAACCATTAATGGAGACTGACTCTGCCGTGCTTTATGTACCACCATACGTAGAATCATTTCTCTATCTTGGTATTTTAAACAATGAACCAAGACTGCTCTTGTTGTTTGTCCTGGAAGTGGTTTTCTTCTCAAAGCTCTATGAGCCTGATCCAATTCCAAGTCTTCAGGAAAAAGCTCTTTATCCAGCACCTCTGGGAGACCTGGGAATCCTCATGAAGGTAAACTTGCCTGTTGAGTCGGTGGTGAAGAAGACAAATGCAATGTTGACATTCATTTCAAGATGAATAGAACACAAGCGCAGAGATGTGATGTGATATAAGGCACTGGTGAGATGTAGTGTGAGCAGTTTTGGGCTCCTTATTTAAGCAAAGTTAATGTTGGAAAGGCTTCAGAGGAGGTTCACAAGGAAGATTCTGGGAATGAAAGGCCTATCATATGAGCAGTATTTGACAGCTTTTGGCTTGTACTCATTGGAATTTAGGAGAATATGGGAGGGGGATTCTCATTGAAACATTCTGAATGTTGCAATATATGGACAGAGTAGATGTAGAGAGGTTGGATCCCATGGTGGGAGAGTCTAAGACACGAGGGCACTATGCCAAGATTGAAGGGTCTCTGCTGAGAACAGACATGCAAAAGAATTTCTTTTGCCAGAGGGTGGTAAATCTGTGGAATTTGTTGCCATGGTCTGTGGCAAGGTGTATTTAAGGCAGAGATTGATAGGTTCTTGATTAGACAGGGCATCAAAGGCAAAGGGCAGAAGGCCGGTCATTGGAACTGTGGAAAAATGGATCAGCTCATGATTAAATAGCAGGTCAGACTCTGTGCTGAATAGTCTATTTCTGCTTTTATGCCTTATGGTCTTATTGCTTATAGCTTAAGAATGAGGGATTACGAAGTAAATTTGATGTCACTTTCTCAAAAATAAATGCTTCTGCATTGTCTTTCTGTTGTGTGACAATATTCATTCCACATGTATCAGATAAGGACCATTTTCCCCAATTGAGTCTAATCGGCTTCTCCTGATATTTAATCATGTTGATGTTGGAAAATCTCTCCTATCAACATCTGGACCAGAACTGTAATTGTACTAAATACATAAATACTGGCTCATCAATCACTGTGTATTCTATGTTGAGTAATTTCATAAAGCCTTTCCACTTGCATGGATGAATGAATCTCTAACAGCATATAAGAAGCTTGACAATATCCAGTGTAAATCATCTTGCTTAATTAATAAACCATCTACCTCTTCAATTATTTAATCCCTCCATCCACATGCACAATATGACTGTGTTCAGTGCCAAGTTGTTGGGTGACAATTATGCTGGTAAAGTTCTACCTTTGTGGAAGAGCCATTCCAAAGAATCTTCCAGGTGTTTGTGACTGGTAAACGTTGAAGATGTAATCAGAATACCTACATTGGCTTGAAGTCTGGATATTATCATCAATATGTCTCTGACCAGGATGCATTTAGTAAGGATTTTGAACCCTTAATATCCATATGTTATATTTAAATTACACCCACTTCCTTTACTTTTCCTGATAGCTATTCTTGATTATGATTCTGGGGGTAATTTAAAATGATCACATAATAGAGTCATCAAATACTTTCTTTTGATGTGCCCAACTTCATAGAGAGTTGATCATTTTGCACCAACTCCCAAAAATGATCCCCATCCTAATTATAAACATTAGAGCAAAACGCATTTGTTTCTTATTTTCTGTCCTAACTTTACCATCACTTGTTCCCCCACTAAGTTTGAGAATCTGGGGTGAAAAAGTATTGCTGTTTTCACCACCCATTGAAAACACATTCCCATGTTTGCTTCCACAGAAATCAAAATTAGGATGTCTTTAGTGCCATATTAATGGCAAAAGCCAATATTATTGCATGTGTATAATTTTATAGGACATAAACATTCTTTTCATTAAATGTGATTCTGGTCTGTAGTTAATTGTAAGATGGTTAAAGTTGATGACATTTTTCCTCAGGAATTCATTGTAATAGTTTTTACTACTTTGACAGGTACCAGAGGTTTGAGAAGGCTTTTCTATTGGCTGTAGATATTGGATCACGAGACCTGTTCATGGTGAGTAATTTCCATACATTTCCATGTTATCAGTGCTATTTTCTATATTTGTACTTTAAAAAGCAATGCAGTATCAGTCACAATTTCAAATAAACAACAGCGAAGACGTACTGATGGCAGGCACAGTCTTTGTGAATTTGTCTAAAAAAGCCACAGAAGGACAATTTACATGTGGACATTTTCTCAGCAAAACCTTGGTCCAGTGGTTCTCAACCTTTTTCTTTCCACTCACATACCACTTTATGTAACCCCTCTTCCATTGGTGCTCTGTGATTAGTAAGGGATTGCTTAAGGTGGTATATAAGTAGGAAGGGAAGGTTGAGAATCATTGCTCTAGACCCAATTGTTACTGAAATATTTTGCTTGAGAAAAAATTGTCATTGGCCCATTTCCTTTGGAGTTATGAAACTGTGCATATAACGAGTTAATTAGGTACGATTAAAACAATGGTTTTCAAACTTTATCTTCCCACCCACATACCACCTTGAGCAATCCCTTACTAATCATAGAGCACCTATGACATTGGGATTACTTAAAATGGTATGTGAGTGGAAAGAAAAAGGTTGAGAACCACTGCCTTGGTCCTATTTTGTATTTGCTGATAACAATTTGGACATTGGGGCTTTTATCTTATTTTGTGGGTGATGTATATGCTTCACATGTTTCTGACTGAGGTCATTAATATTTTTAATCCATCCTCTGACAGATATAGTTGCATTACCTAAAATACAGGGCTGGAGCATGTTTAGGAACCCTAAAAGTTTAAATTATGTCACTAGCAATTTATAAAAGCTTCTCCTAGTACTTTTCAAACAAGAGAGCTAAATTCAAAGGATTTGACATTTAACCTTTAGTTTATCCTCCCATTTAATTAACTACAGAGTTTTAAAATTTAACCTATGCAGAAAGTTTTTTGTATAGCCTAGTATGTGGTCCTTGTTTCCAGAGATCCTGCACCATAATGCCACAATGAGTTTGGATGGACAAAGCAGATAGTACTTTTTAGGTCTCACAGCAGGCTGCTTTCAAGCCAAAGCTTTGATTGTAAATATAAGCATGAAAAGAAAAGAGTGTATTGGGTAGGGAGGTGAAATTGTGAGTGTCCACTGTTGCATAACAAAGAAATTTTGAACCATTATTGCAACTTTAAGAAAAAAAATTCTTCAATCATTAAATTCCACTGTGCATCTTAATAATCTGACTCATTAAGGGAATATTTTGAAATCCCTGTTGGTTATTTTTATGTAGTTCATCATAGTGTAAAGCACTTTTGTTACCTGCATTCAAACATATCATGCTGACTTCACACTTCCAATTCATGTTGAAATGTCAACAACACTCGACAATTTAGAAAGTTTAAAGCTTGTTTGATTTTTAAAAAATTTTGTTCTCTCTGGAAATTCTTGTCCACCTACCGTTAATCCAAAAAGACTAACTAGAAACTTGCTGCTTGGAATTGCTCTGTTAATGTTAGGAGGCATGAAAGGTTCACATTGTGTGATTTCAATTTTGATTTAAACCATCCTTACTTGTTAAAAGGCTGTAATATCCAGCTTAGCTGGCCTAGTTAAGACCAGTAGCCTGTTGTGTCGAGATAGATCTAAAATTGCATTGTAGTATGCTGTTAGATTTCCTCCACACTTTAAAAAAAATTACCTGCTGTGAGCACATGATACTTCCAATGAAAATATATTTTACATCATCATTTTCTCACATATCAAAATCAAGACATGAAGAATAAAGTTACATTGATTACCGATTTCAGATTTATTGTCAGAGTACATACATAACCTTACATACAACCCTGAGATTCTTTTTTCTGCATGTGAGGCAGAATTATCACTTATTGGTGATTATTAGTGCAAAAAAAACTGTACACAGTGCATGCATGCAAACAAATAAAAAACAAATAATGAATGTAAACAAACTGACTGTGCAATACAGAGAGAACATAAAGTCAATAATGTGCACAAGCAAAACTCCTTAACTGAGTCCGTGATTGTTATTGAGGAGTATGATGGTGGAGAGGTAGCAGTTGTTCCTGAACCTGGTGGTGTGAGTCTTGTGGCACATACACCTCTTTCCTGGCAGCAGCAAGAACAGAGCGTGTGCTGGGTGGTGTGGATCCTTGATGATTGCTGCTGCCCTCTGATGGCAGCATTCCCTGTAGATGTTCACTGTAGTGGGGAGGATTTTGCCTGTGATGTCCTAGGCTGTGTCCACTACCTTTTGGAGGGCTTTATGCTCAGGGGTATTGGTGTCCCCATTCCAGACTGTAATGCAGCTGGTCAGAACACTTCCCACCATCTGCAGAAATTTGCCAGGGTTTCTGGTGTCAAACCAAAGAATTGGAGATTGAAAGGAGGAAAAATTCTTTCTTCTTTGGCTTGGCTTCGCGTACGAAGATTTATGGAGGGGTATGTCCACGTCTGCTGCAGGCTCGTTGGTGACTGACAAGTCTGATGCGGGACAGGCAGGCACGGTTGCAGCGGTTGCAAGGGAAAATTGGTTGGTTGGGGTTGGGTGTTGGGTTTTTCCTCCTTTGTCTTTTGTCAGTGAGGTGGGCTCTGTGGTCTTCTTCAAAGGAGGTTGCAGCCCGCCGAACTGTGAGGCACCAAGATGCACGGTTGAAGGCGATATCAGCCCACTGGCGGTGGTCAATGTGGCAGGCACTAAGAGATTTCTTTAGGCAGTCCTTGTACCTCTTCTTTGGGGCACCTCTGTCTCGGTGGCCAGTGGAGAGCTCGCCATATAACACGATCTTGGGAAGGCGATGGTCCTCCATTCTGAAAACGTGACCCACCCAGCGCAGTTGGGTCTTCAGCAGCGTGGATTCGATGCTTGCGGACTCTTCCAGGTCGAGTACTTCAATGTTGGTGATGAAGTCACTCCAATCAATGTTGAGGATGGAGTGGAGACAGCGCTGATGGATGCGTTCTAGGAGCCGTAGGTGATGCCGGTAGAGGACCCATGATTCGGAGCCATACAGGAGCGTGGGTATGACAACGGCTCTGTATACGCTGTTCTTTGTGTGTTTCTTCAGGTGGTTGTTTTTCCAGACTCTTTTATGTAGTCTTCCAAAGGCGCTATTTGCCTTGGTGAGTCTGTTGTTTATGTCTTTGTCAATCCTTGCATCAGATGAAATAGTGCAGCTGAGGTAGGTAAACTGGTTGACCGTTTTGAGTTCTGTGTGCCCGATGGAGATGTGGTGGGGCTGGTGTCATGGTGGGGAGCTGGCTGATGGAGGATCTCAGTTTTCTTCAGGCTGATTTCCAGGCCAAACATTTTGGCAGTTTCCGCAAAACAGGACATCAAGCGCTAAAGAGCTGGCTCTGAATGGGCAACTAAAGCGGCATCGTCTGCAAAACATTAAGTGATAATGAATAGGGCAAACAGATTAGGATATGGCTGAAGGATAATTACAGACACCTGTTTTATGTACATTTTCATTTGTTGTGCCAGGAAAGAGTTGCTGGATGTCCTTCATAAAGCACAACCTCATTGTTGAAAGGATCATTTGATCAAAATCATAGGAGTATCATTACATTATAATTCAAAGAAAACATTTTATTTTCTCATCTTTGTCAGGAATACATAGGTATCACATAATTTGGGGTCTTTGATCAAGTTAGGTGGATTGCATTTACATTGTGGAAGCTGACCTACAGCTAAATCGCTAGAGGTATAGGACTACCAAAGGCTGCCAATATTACCTCCGCATTTTTCTTTGGCTTAAAAATCCTTCCAAAGTTTCACTGATTTGTCATTGGTGGTACTCTGATCATAATGCAGGTAGCTGTAATGTTATTGAGAAGATCTATTTGTGAATACATACAAGTGAGAACATGAGAATGTTCTTCAATTTTGCCAGGTCAGAGTCCAGAGGCTGTCACTGGCATCTTTGTGCTCAAATAATCAAGCTATTTGAACACAAAGGCACCCATTTCCTGAAATTGCAGCCTATTGTTACAAAGTAAAATGTAAGTCAGGATGTGGTTCCTCAAGAATAATAAAATTTTAACTTGAGGCCTAGTCTGCTGGAGCACAATTATTATGACATGTATACAATCACAAATATAATAAAGCAACAAGTTACATTATGTAATATCCTTAATGTAGGAAAATGATACAATGATGTTTCTCAGAGGCAAAGTCAAAAATGCTATCTTCTATTAGTTTAATATCTATTAGGAAAGATGAGGATAGTTTGCTCAGTTTAAAGAAGAGAGGGCAGAGGAAAAGGAAATCGGTTTAAGGAGACCTCAATGGCTAAAGTGAAATGTACATTGACAATGACATAGAAGAGAGAGAGTAGGGAGATCCATGAGAAGTGAAAGGGAAATGGGTTTTGTTTTACGATGAGATCCAAAATGCACTTAAAAATGGATAGATGCAGAATTTTAAGTCATACAGATTATAAAGGTCAAAGTTCAAATTTATTGTCAGAGTACAGACATGTCATCATATATACAATCCTAAAATTCTTTTTCCTGTAGGCCAGGCAGAATTTCTACTTATCAGTAATTGTAAACTAATCAAGAAAAAGGGGGAATGTAAACAAGAAAATAATTTTTAAAAATTCAGTAATAAATAATATGCAAAGTGAGAGTCTTTAAACGAGTCTCTGAGTCTACTCAAAACACAGAAATGTTGAAGGACTCAGCAGGTCTCACAGCATCACTGAAGTTTTGGGCCTGAGCCCTTCTTCAAGGTATGAATAAATATCAGCAGATGTCTGAATTAAAAGGCTGGGGAGGGGGAAAGAAGGGCAGTGGGTGGAGCACAGACGAACAAATAGAAGTTGATCATTGATCATGGATAGAAGGACAGGTGAGAATTGATCAGAGGACAGATGGCTCTGTGAATGCAGATCTGGAAGAAAGGAGACAGAGGGAAAAGGAAAGAGAAAGACAGAGCTAGAGGAAAGGAGAAATGGGGATAGATGGTGGGGGTGGGGGGTAATGGAAACTAGAGAAGTCAATATTAATGCCGTCCAATTGGAGGGTTCCCAGGCAGAATATGAGGTGTTCTTCCTCCAATTTGTGAATCCAATCACACTCTCTTTCCTTTTCCCTATATCTCCAGGTCTGCATTCACAGGGCCACCCCATCCCCTGATCAATTTTCACCTTTCCTGTCCTCCTATCCATGTCCAATTATCACCTTTTATCTGTAAAAGAAGGTCCCACTTGCACAGATCTCCTGTGGTCAACTTGCTGGATGAAATTTGTTGCAAGCTTTGCAGTAAGGCCTAATTCTGCATTGTGGCCTTCAGCAATATAACACCATTGCATTGCTGGTGAAAATACCTCCACAGCTGTTCCTGCCATGCCCGCTGGCTTAGTCAGCTTTCAAAGCTATTTAAGCTGTTGAACATTTCTAATATTCAAATACATTGAAAAGAAGTTATATATTGTCAAAGTATGCAAACTATTAAAAAGATTTTAAAAGTACTTTAAATGCATAAGTAAACAAAATAATTTAAATAAAATATAACAATTCCATAAATAATATATTATAACTAAAACTTACCTTGGTTACTTATGTTTCTCTCTATAAATAGTGAAGTATTGCTGCAACTTTTCACCCCATCATTGGAGCCCAGCAGTGTAGCATGATGAAGAAATCATTGATGAAAAGCTACAAGGAAGTTCATAACTTCTGTTTCACTAACCAGTGCTCAGGAACCTGAACTTGCAGCCACTTTGTGGGGAAATATTGACTGTTCCAAAGTTGGACCTTGTTAACCTGATATAGTCTAAGAGGCTAGTTTCTGTTTGAGATGTTATTGTCTGTGTTTATCTGGTTTATTTCCTCCCTGTCAAGAGTGCATAGTGGCCTACAAAGTGAGCCACTGGAGAAGTATTTGAAGCTGAGTTCCATACTGACCCAGTAGCAGAGGATTCTTGTCAAAAAGACCCCTTGCACTCTTCAACAGTGTCCAAAGAAGTTGTAAGGTTGATGCATGCCAAATTCTGATGTCCACAGTTCAACTTTGTGCCAGATAATTTTTCCAGCCTACAGAACTATATTGACAATTGAAGAATAATTACATTTAATGAGCATTCTTTCCTAAATACTAACCGATAATTTATCTTGTTCAGGAATGTACAAGAGTGTACTCCATAATGTTTTGGACAAAGACACTTCTTTCTTTTATTTGCATCTTTGCTCCATAGTTTTAAATTTGCAATTGAACAATTCACATGTAATTAAAGAGCACATTCCAGATTTTATTCAAGGCTTTTTGTATACACTTTGGTTTGACCATGTTGAAATTACAGCATTTTTTAAATATATATTTACCCCATTTCAGGGCGCCATAATGTTTGGGACATTTGACTTCACGGGTGTTTGTAAGTACTCGGGTACCATATATTTTAGTGTATAAGTCATCCCCCTTTTTCAGCCTCATTTAAAGGGTTTATGGTACATCTGGCATATAAGATGACCCCCATTTTCTGGCTGTCTGAGGTGCCCCATTGATTGGTGAATAAGTCGGCTCCCAAACTTGCAATGCCTGAGATGGGCCATTGACCGGTATATATGTTGACTCCCATAGATTGTGTGGATTTATCTGCTGGGTGTTGGCTGAAGGTGATTGCTATCATGGAGGGTATATTGACACAACACAACTTGTGACAAAAGCAAGTTTTAAGTTGAAAGTGACAGAAATGGCCAAGAAAACCAATAACTTGTGCTGCTGCAAGAAAACTTGATGTGCATGGGAAGTTGGTAAGAGATTGGAGGAAGAAAGAAGAGACTTTAAGAAAAATACCAAAAAGGCAATGTTCTTTGAGAAAAGGAATCACTCGTTGGTCAGAGTTGGAGAACCACGTTGCAGAATGGGTATATGAACAGAGGCAAGATTGCTACATAGTCACTAAAAATAAATTAAGAAGATTTGTACCCAGACCTCAGTGATGGTTTTGAGGCTACAGAAGGCTGGTGCCATCATTTCATGAACAGGAAAAATCTAGTATTACAACAAAAAACAAAAATTCCACAGAAACTACCGAAAGATCTTGATCATAAAGTTGTAAGTTTTCACCTGTTTATTATACAGAACCAGCAGAAACACCAGTTTGCATTGACAAATATTGTAAACCTGGACAAAACCCCCCAAAATTTTGACATGATAGGCAATAGAACAGTGGAATGGAAAGGTGTTAAAACTGTGCAAACCAGAAGTAAAGGTCATGAAAGGACCAGGTTTACTGTGGTATTATCGTGCATGGCCGACGGGACAAAGTTAAGACCCATGGTAATCTTCAAATGCAAAATTAAACTGAAAATGAAATTCCCTGCAGGTATTTTTATTAAAAAGGATGGATGGATGAAAATGGTGTTAAACTATGGATAGACAATGTGTGGGACAGCCAGGAGGTTAATGCAAAGAACAGAGTTTGCTGGTCTGGGATATGTTTAGTAGACACTTAACTGAGAACACAAAGTAGATTAGCATTACATAATACTTACATGGCAGTTGTCTCGAGTGGTTTGACGTCAGCATTGCAACCTCTCGATGACTGCTTGAACAAGCCATTCAAAGACCATGTGCGCTAGGAATGGAATACATGGATATCAAGTGCAGAAAAGTCGTCTACAAAAGGCGGGGCAATGCGTGCTGCATCACTTGATATGCTGTGCTCAAGGCATGGAACAAAGTTAGAGACTGTGATAAAATAGTTTAAAAAGTGTGCAATTGATGGCACGGAAGATGATTTATTGTGGGACACTGACAATGAAGCTGAAACCGCCTCATCAGATACAGTCTGGGAACCCATATGATGACTGTTTAATCAGTGAGAGTATGGATGTGCTTGCTCCCATCTGATGATAGCGAGAGTGATTTTGAAGGGTGCTAATTGTGTTGTTTTCAATAAAAATATATCGCAGTTGTTTCTTTTCGGGTTTCAGGGGTCGACATACGCTGGATCACTACGGATTGAATTTTGAGCTGAATTTAAGGTCTCAAAAGTATATCTGGCGTATAAGTCATCCCCTATTTTTTGAGAGATATTTTTGGGTTTCACAACTCGACTTATACACCAAAATATATGGTATGTTTAATTGCTTCAGTGCTGCAGGTATAAGGGAGCCAGGCTTGATTCTAAGCTTTTGATCATCTTTGGGGTCTACAGTTGCCATTTTTCAAATTGAGGAACGGTTTCTGCCAATTAAAATCAAAGAAACCATTAGAGGCTGAAAAACAAGAATAAAACAGTAAAAGAGATCGCCCAAACCTTAGGATTACCAAAATGAACAGTTTTGATCATCATTAAGAAGAAACAGCTTAATAATCGCAAAGGGACTGGTTATCGAAGGAAGACTCCTCCTTGAAGAAAAATCCCCAAACGCATCTCTGACAGATCAGAAACTATTCTTCAAGAGGCAGGTGTGGATATCTCAATGACTACTGTCACAGAAAATGTCATGAAAGAAATACAGAGGTAACACTGCAAGATGCAAACCATTACAAAGGTGATGTGTTTTGGATCTTGGGCAGTTCCTTTACACTTTCACACTTTGCTCTTGCCATCACTATGACACAGGTTAATCTTGGTCTCATCTGTCCACAAGACTTTTTTTCCAGAATTCTCCAGGCTGTTTTAAATACTTCTTGGAAAACTGTAATTTGACCATCCTGTTTCGGTGGCTAACTAGTGGTTTGTATCTTGCAGTTTAGCCTCTGTATTTCTGTTCATGAAGTTCTCTGCAGACATTAGTCATTGACATATCCACACCTGCCTCCTGAAGAGTGTTTCTGTTCTGTCCAGCATAGGTTTAGGGATTTTTCTTCATTATGATTAGAATTCTTCTTTCATCGGTAGTGTAGCTCTTCCTTGGAATACCAGTCCCTTTGCAATTAGTCTTAGCTCACTAAAACACACTTTCTACTTAATGATGTTCCATACTGTTGATTTTACTAATCCTAAAGTTTGGGCGATGACTCTTACTGTTTTATGCTTGTTTTTCAGCCTCATAATGACTTCTTTGACTTTAATTGGCACAACTCTGGTCCTCCTGTTGAAAAATGGCAACTGCAGACTCCAAAGGTGATCAAAAGCTTAGAAGCAAGCCCAGCTCTCTTATACATGCACCAACTAAGCAATTAAATATACATGAGTAATCACAAGCACCTGTGAAGCTAAATGTTCCAAACATTATGGTGCCCTGAAATGGGGGACTATGTATAAAATGTGCTGTAATTTCTACATGGTCAAGCCAAAATGTATACAAATAACCTTGAATAAAGTCTGGAATGTGCACTTTAATTACGTGCAAATTCTTTGATTACAAATTTAAAACTGTCCAACACGGGGACAAATATTATGGAGAGCACTGTATTATCTTTGTTTTTTAAATTTAAAAAAATTTAGACATAAAGGCCATTTCAGCCCACAAGTCTGTGCTGCCCAATTTGCACCCCATTAACCTTCACCCGTAGTATGTTTTGAATGGTGGGAGGAAACAAGAGCTCCTGGAGAAAACCCATGCAGACATAGGGAGAACGTACAAACTCCTTCCAGACATTGTGGCCCTTGAAGCCTGGTCCGGTCCCGATTGCAGGATCTGAAAATGCGTTGTGCTAACCATTACCCATTTTGTTTCTCATGTTTTAAAGGACATTTATTATGTCGCTTTGGATAAAGGTGAAATGGCCTTGGCTGAAGTGGCTAAGAAGAAAGCTGATGAGATTGATGCAGAGTCAATGACAGCTGAAGTTGGTAAGAATAGTTTATTCATTATGTTTGAAAAAAGGGATTTATATTACAATAAATCTTACTTTTTAAAAAATCTTGCATATTGTTCCAATAATTATGATCTGGATTGACATCAGTTTGTTTGAAGATTCTTTCAAAAGATTATCCCTCCTTCCTCTGAACTGTGTGAAGTTCTCTCACACTGCTCTCTTCACCTGCCTATTTCTTAACATTTTGGCCCCTCTTCCCCTTTTATGTTTGCTATCTCCTTCTCCCTCTTTAGTCTTGGAAAACGGTCCTAACAATTTCTCTTTATGGATGCTGCCTGAGTTGTTGAACCTCCTATATCTTCTCATTGTTTGCACAATCAAAATTAATATTTTATTTTGTAGTGATGGTAAAATGTTTGCGGATTATGCTTCAAAAAAGTCTGCTAAGCTTTTGTAGAACTTTATAACTGAACAGATTGTGCTCTATGAGGTGCAGCAATGATACTTCCGATATTACCCAATAGATATCAGCAAATTAACAATGGAAAACTATAGATCTCAATTAGAGTACTTAGTACAGTTCTCTTCACAGTATAGGAAGGACGTGTTAGCACCAGAGATTCACCGGGTTGTTGTCTGGGTTGGGGTAATAAAGAGAGACTGGAGATACTATGTCTGTTTTTTCTGGAATGGACAAGATTAAGAAGGGGCATGATTGAGGTATATAAAAATTTATGAGAGATATGGACAGTGTAGTCTATAAGAATATTTTACCCTCATCAGAGGTGACTAAAACTAGACAGGATGGATTTAGGATAAGGGGTAAGACATATAGAAGGTTGTCTCCCCCAGTTTGGAACTTACTACAGGGCCTAAGCTACCTTGTTGAATATACAGTGCCCTCCATAATGTTTGAGACAGACACTTTTTTTGCCCTTATGCTCCACAGTTTTAAATTTGTAATCAAACAATTCACATGTGATTAAAGACAACTTTCTAGAATTTATTCAAGGTTATTTTTATACATTTTGGTTTGTCAATGTAGAAATTCAGCACATTTTGTACATAGTCCTCTAATTTCGGGGCACCATAATATTTGAGATCTAGCCATGGTATGTGCAATATATTAAAGTAGATATGTTTAGTACTTTGTTGCTTATCCCTTGCATTCAACGACTGGTTAAATCTGTGATTCACAGACATCAGCAAGTGCTGAGTAACTTCTCTAGTGGTGCTCTGCCAGGCCACTACTGCAGCCATCTTCAGCTCCTGCTTGTTTGGGGGGCTTGGCCCCTTAAGTTTTCATTTCAGCATATGGAAGGCATGCTCATTTGGATTTAGATTGGGTAACTAAGCCATTCAAGAATTTTCCAGTTTTTAGCTTTAAAAAACTCCTTTGTTGCTTTAGCAGAATGTTTGGGTTCATTGTCTTGCTGTAGGATAAGGCACTATCCATTGAGTTTGGAGGCATTTTCTCGAACCTGAGCAACTAAGATGTTTCTATACACCTCAGGATTCATTTTGCTACTGCCTTCAGCTGTTACATCATCAATGAAAATAAGTGTTCCAGTACCTGTGGCAGCCATACATGCCCAGGCCATAACACCTACCCCCACCATCATTTTCCACAGATGAGGTGGTTTGCTTTGGATCTTGGGCAGGTTTCTTTATGCCTCCACACTTTGCTCTTGCTATCTCTCTGATACTTGTTGAACCTTAAAGGGATCTCTGTGGTTCTTCTCTTAGCAGTTATGCCTTTGCATTAAAAGGCTGAGAACTCAATCTTGACTCCGGTAACTCAAGCACAAAATTTATGTATGAAGAAGTTCTGAACTTTGTCATCTTTTATGATACAAAGGTTGGAGGTATTGAGGATAATGTAGAAGGTTGTCGTAGGTTACAACATGATATACACCTGACCCAGAGTTGGGCAGAGAAGTTAAATGCAGTTGGAGGTCAATCCGGGTAAGTATGAATTGATGCAATTTGGAAATTTGAGTTTATGGTTAATGACAAGTTTGTTAACACTGAGGAGAAACAGAGGGATCTTAGAGTCCAGGACCTTAGGACCCTTAAGGTTTACCATTCATTGTTAGGGGGGATAAGAAGGTATATGGTGTGCAAGCTATCATTTGTCGGGGGATTGAATTCAAGAGCCATAGAACCATAGAACATTACAGCACAGAAACAGGCACCTTAGGCCCTTCTTGTTTTTGCTGAACTCTTTTTATTTGCCTAGTCCCACTGACCTGCACCCAATCCATAGCTTTCCATTCCTCTCCCATCCATGTACCTGTCCAAATTCTTCTTAAATGTTAAAATTGAGCCCACATTCACCACTTCAGCTGGCAGCTCGTCCATGCTCCCACCACTTTCTGTGTGAAAAAGTTCGCCCTCATGTTCCCCCTAAACCTTTCCCCTTTCACTCTTAACCCTCAGTGGAAAAAGCCTTTCTACATTTACTATGCCCCTCATAATTATAAATACCTCTATGGTAACGCATATTCTTGTAGTGGCAAACCGGCCCACTTGTCACGCGTGGTCAGTGGGGTACCCACGGCAAGGATGGTTTTGTGGGACCATCTTTTCTGGTCCAGGCCGAAAGGTCATGTACGCGCTTGCATCATCGAGAAACAAGCATTGGGACATTGAGAGCGGAACAGAATAAGGCTTAAAGGCTACAGCGCAAGATTCAAATTAAAGCAGTTGGATACCCGAGCTCACAGCCTGTTGTTCCAGTTTCTTCACTGTGCTCGTTCACAACATGCTACATTGGTGACTCCGACGAATCTTCACATCCTGAACACTCAAAACGATGGAACAAGCAGCTGTAGGTATCATTACATTGAAGCTGCTGACTTTCAGGATGAACAGGCCTGCATTTGGTTCGACCAAGCAGAGGCCCTGTTCCAGATCAAATAGATAACTTCCGATTCAACGAGATACATCTACGTTGTCAGCTAGCTTGACCAGGAAGCTGCCTCACGAGTTGATGACCTCATTCAAGTGCCGCCAGAGCAAGGTAAATACATGTCTCTGAAAGACCTCCTCATTAGCATGTACAGCCTCTCACGGCGCAAGCGAGCAGCCAGGTTCCTGCACTTGGATGGCCTGGGCGATAGAACCCCTTCTGCCCTCATGGACAAAATGTTCACACTGGCAGAAGGACACAAGTCCTGCCTCATGTTTGAGCAAGCATTCATTGAGCAGATGCCCAAGGGCATCAGGCTCCTCTTGGCTGATGCCGATTTCAGCAACCCCCACAAAGTTGCAGTGCGGGCAGATGTTCTCTACCATTTAAAATGCAAAGCCATAGACTCCATCAACTGAGTTTCGCAGCCACCACCAAGGACAACGCCCAAGTCTAGTCCACCATATAAGCAGGCCCCACCCCATCAGAGAACAGAAAGCCTTTCCTTCATCAACTTTTCTGGAAACCTTCTCAAAAAACTCCATAAGATTGGTTAAACATGACCTACCACACATAGTCATGTTGACTATCCCTAATCATTTTCTGGTTATCCAAATAATTCTATATCCAATCTCTTAGAATGTTTCAGCTCTATAAAACCCTGGTGAGACCACATTTGGAATATTGTATTCAGTCTGGTCAGCTCATTGCAGGAAGGATGTAGATGCACAGCCTTTTGTCTCAATTTCTTTGCTGCGCTCTCTCACAACATGCTCCATCAAATTTCCCCTCATTCTGCACTCCAGGAAATAAAGTCCTAACCTGTTTAACCTTACCCTGTAACTCAGTTCCTGAAGTCCAGACAACATCCTAGTAAATCTTTTCTGCACTCCTTCAATCTTATAAATACTTTCCTGCAGTTAGGTGACCAAAACTGCACAATACTCCAAATTTGGCCTCACCAATGTCTAATACAACTTTACCATAACATCCCAATTCCCATACTCTATCATTTCATTTATGAAGGCTAATATGCTTAAAGCTCTTTTTACAACTCTACCTACCTGTGATACCACTTTCATGAAATTATGTATCTGTATTCCCAGATCCCTCTTTTACCACACTCCTCAGTGTCCTACCATTTACTGTGTATGTCCTTTCTTGGTTTGTCCTTCCAAAATTGTCTGCATTTTTCAGCCCATTTTTCCAGCTGGTCCAGATCCCTCTGTAAGCTTTGAAAACCTTATTCACTGTCCATCATGTCGCCAATCATAGTGTCATTTGCAAACTTGCTGATCCAATTTACCACATTATCATCCAGATAATTAATACAGATCCCTGAGGCACACCACTAGTCACAGGCCTCAAGTTTGAGAAGCAAACATCCACCACTACTCTCTGATTTCTCCCATCCACCCATTGTCAAATTCAGTTCACTACTTCACCATGAATACCTGGTGTCTGAACCTTCCTGACTAACCTTCCATGTCGGGCCTTGTCAAAGGTCTTACTAAAGTCCATGTAGACAACATCCATAGCCTTTCCTTCATCAACTTTCCTGGAAACCTTCTCAAAAAACTCCATAAGATTGGTTAAACACGACCTACCACACAAAGTCATGTTGACTATCCCTAATTATTTTCTGGTTATCCAAATAATTCTATATCCAATCTCTTAGAATGTTTCAGCTCTATAAAACCCTGGTGAGACCACATTTGGAATATTGTATTCAGTCTGGTCAGCTCATTGCAGGAAGGATGTAGATGCTTTGGAGAGGGTGCAGAGGAGATTTACCAGGATGTTAGCTGGATTGGAGAACATGTCTTATGGAACAAGGTTGACAGCTAGGGTTTTTCTCTTTGGCTGAGTGGTGACTTTGTTGAGGTGTATAAGATTATTCGGGGCATAGATAGGGTGGATAGTCAATACATTTTTCCTGAAGTGTTGGTAGCAAATACTAAAGGTCATCTATTTATTAAGTGGAGGGAAATTTAGGTGAGAGTGGGGGGATGGGATGGGATGCCTGAAATGCATTGCTGGGGGGGTGGTGGTGGAGGCTGGCATAATAGGGTCATTTAAAATACTTTTAGGTAGGCATGTTGTTGAGTGCAGAGAACAAAACAAAGGACTCTACATCACCTTTGTTGACCTCACCAAAGCCTTCGACACCGTGAGCAGGAAAGGGATTTGGCAAATACTAGAGTGCATCGGATGCCCCCCAAAGTTCCTCAACATGGTTATCCAACTGCATGAAAACCAACAAGGTCGGGTCAGATACAGCAATGAGCTCTCTGAACCCTTCTCCATTAACAATGGCGTGAAGCAAGGCTGTGTTCTCGCACCAACCCTCTTTTCAATCTTCTTCAGCATGATGCTGAACCAAGCCATGAAAGACCTCAACAATGAAGACGCTGTTTACATCCGGTACCGCACGGATGGCAGTCTCTTCAATCTGAGGCACCTGCAAGCTCATACCAAGACACAAGAGAAACTTGTCCGTGAACTACTCTTTGCAGACGATGCCGCTTTAGTTGCCCATTCAGAGCCAGCTCTTCAGCGCTTGATGTCCTGTTTTGCGGAAACTGCCAAAATGTTTGGCCTGGAAGTCAGCCTGAAGAAAACTGAGGTCCTCCATCAGCCAGCTCCCCACCATGACTACCAGCCCCCCCACATCTCCGTCGGACACACAAAACTCAAAACGGTCAACCAGTTTACCTATCTCGGCTGCACCATTTAATCAGATGCAAGGATCGACAACGAGATATACAACAGACTCGCCAAGGCAAATAGCATCTTTGGAAGACTACGCAAAAGAGTCTGGAAAAACAACCAATTGAAAAACCTCACAAAGATAAGCGTATACAGAGCCGTTGTCATACCCACACTCCTGTTCGGCTCCGAATCATGGGTCCTTTACCGGCATCACCTACGGCTCCTAGAACGCTTCCACCAGCGTTGTCTCCGCTCCATCCTCAACATTCATTGGAGCGCTTTCATCCCTAACGTCGAAGTACTCGAGATGGCAGAGGTCGACAGCATCGAGTCCACGCTGCTGAAGATCCAGCTGCGCTCCAGAATGGAGGACCATCGCCTTCCCAAGATCGTGTTATATGGTGAGCTCTCCACTGGCCACCATGACAGAGGTGCACCAAAGAAAAGGTACAAGGACTGCATAAAGAAATCTCTTGGTGCCTGCCACATTGACCACCGCCAGTGGGCTGATCTCGCCTCAAACCGTGCATCTTGGCGCCTCACAGTTCGGCGGGCATCAACCTCCTTTGAAGAAGACCGCAGAGCCCACCTCACTGACAAAAGGCAAAGGAGGAAAAACTCAACACCCAACCCCAACCAACCAATTTTCCCCTGCAACCGCTGCAACCGTGTCTGCCTGTCCCGCATCGGACTTGTCAGCCACAAACGAGCCTGCAGCTGATGTGGACATTTACCCCCTCCATAAATCTTTATCCGCGAAGCCAAGCCAAAGAAAGAAAAGGTAGGCATGTGGATATAAGAAAAATGGTTATGGATGTGGACTAGGGAAGGACTAGATTGTTGTGGAGTAGGTTTACATAGGTTGGAACAGAATTGTTAGCTGAAGGACATTTACTACGTTGTAATGTTCTGTGTTTTTCTCAAGTGGTTATGTTCTCAGAGCACAATTTGGAAAAATAGCTGAGAATTCTCCTGTAGCTAAACAAGAAAATCTGTAGATGCTAGTGTCAAGTGCAGTACACAAATGTCCTGGAGAAACTCAGCAGGAACCTCAAGAGGAAGTAAAGTATAACCAACATTTCAGGCTTGGGCCCTTCATTAGGAATAAGAACACTTCCCTTCCCCTGAATAAAAAGGTAAGGTGAGGGGAGAGGAGGAAGGAAGGGGAAGGAGGAGGAACACAGCCTAATAGGTAAAAGTGGATAGAGTTGGGAGGGCAGAAGAGAGAAAAGCTGAGAACTGATTAGGGAAAGAGAAGAAAGCTAAAAGGGGTAGTTCTTTGATAGAAGCAAGGGAAGGGGTGGGGGACTCGAGGAAAGGAGATGAAGGGATAAGGGAAGAGAAAAACACAGGGGAAGGGGTTAATGGAAATTGGAGGTCAATGATAATGCTGTCCAGTTGGTGACTGCCAAGATGGAATACAAGGCGTTATTCCTTCAATTTGTAGGTGACCTCAGTTTGGCAGTTACATGAGGCCATGGACAGACATGTTGGTGTGCCAATGGTATGTGGAATTAAAATAATTGGCCACTGGGAGGCCCTTGCTATTGCAGTGGACATAGGAGCAGAAATAAGCTATTCAGCCCATCAGGTCTGTCCTGCCGTTTAATCATGAGCTGATCCATTTTCTCACTCACCCCCACTGCCTGGCTTTCTCTCCATAACCTTTGAAGCCCTGGCTAAACAAGAACCTATCAATCTCTGCCTTAAATACATCCAATGACCTGATCTCCACAACAGCCTGTGGCAACAAATTCCACAGATTTACCACCCTCTGGCTAAAGAAATTCCTACAGATCTCTGTTCTAAGCGGTCTCCCTTTAATCCTGAAATTGTGCCTTCTTGTCCTAGACTCTCCCGTCAACCTTTCTACATTTACTCTGCCATACATTTCAACATACAAAATGTTTCAATTAGATCCCCCCCCCCATTCTCTTAATTCCAGTGAATACAGGCCAAGAGCTGTCAAACGCTTCTCATATGATACCTTTTCATTCCTGAAATCATCCATGTGATCATTCTTTGAACCTTCTCCTATATCAACACATTCTTTCTTAAACGAAGAGCCCAAAACTACTTGCAATACTCCAAGTGAGGCATCTCACCAGTGCCTTATAAGAGCCTCAACATCAGATCTCTGCTCTTATATTCTATTCCTCTGGAAATAAATCCCAGCATTACATTTGCCTTATTCACCACCATCTCAACCTGCATGTTTTACCTTCAGGCTATCCTGCACAAGGATTCCCAGGTCCCTTTGCATCTGGCTACTTTCAATTTTCTCTCCATTTAAAAAAATCAACTGCTTGTTTATTTTTTCTACCAAAGTGCATGACCGTATACTTTCTGACATTATATTTCATTTGCCACTTCTTTATCTATTCTCACCTGTCTGGAAAAACAACCAACTGAAAAACCTCACAAAGATAAGCATATACAGAGCTGTTGTCATACCCACACTCCTGTTCGGCTCCGAATCATGGGTCATCTACCGGCACCACCTATGGCTCCTAGAACGCTTCCACCAGCGTTGTCTCCGCTCCATCCTCAACATCCATTGGAGCGCTTACACCCCTAACGTTGAAGTACTCGAGATGGCAGAGGTCGACAACATCGAGTCCACGCTGCTGAAGATCCAGCTGCGCTGGATGGGTCACGTCTCCAGAATGGAGGACCATCGCCTTCCCAAGATCGTGTTATATGGCGAGCTCTCCACTGGCCACCGTGACAGAGGTGCACCAAAGAAAAGGTACAAGGACTGCCTAAAGAAATCTCTTGGTGCCTGCCACATTGACCACCGCCAGTGGGCTGATAACGCCTCAAACCGTGCATCTTGGCGCCTCACAGTTTGGCGGGCAGCAACCTCCTTTGAAGAAGACCGCAGAGCCCACCTCACTGACAAAAGGCAAAGGAGGAAAAACCCAACACCCAACCCCAACCAACCAATTTTCCCTTGCAACCGCTGCAATCGTGTCTGCCTGTCCCACATCGGACTTGTCAGCCACAAACGAGCCTGCAGCTGACGTGGACTTTTTACCCCCTCCATAAATCTTCGTCCACGAAGCCAAGCCAAAGAAAGAAGATCTATTCTCTTCACCTGTCTAAGTCCTTCTGCAGCCTCTGTGTTTCCTCTATATTACCTGCACCTCCACCTGCCTCATATCATCTGCAAACTTGGCCACAAAACCATTCATTCCATAATCCAAAATATTAATATACAACATCAAAAGGAGCATCCCCAGCACGAATCCCTGTGGAACACCACTAGAAACTGGGAGTCAATCAGAATATGATCCTTGTATTCCAATTCTCTGCTTCCTGCCAATCAACTAATCACATTGGTACATTTCCTCGTATGCCATGGGCTCTTATTAAGTAGCCTCATGTACGGCACCTTATCAAATATCTTTTGAAAATCCAAATACACAACATCCACTGCATCTCTCTTATCCAACCTGCTTGTCACCTCCTCATAGAATTCTAATAGGAGTGTCAGGCAAGATTTTCCCTTAAGTAAACCATGCTAGGTTTGGCCTATCTTGTCATGTGTCTCCAAGTACTCCGTCACCTCATCCTTTACAATCGACTCTAACATCTTCCCAACCACTGATGTTGGACTAACGATCTATAATTTCCTTTCTGCTGCCCCCACCCCCACCCCTCCTTGAATAGTGAGCTGTCATTTGCAATTTTCCAGTCCTCTGGGACCATGCCAGAATCTATTGATTCCTGAAAGATCATCAATGCCTCCACAATCTCTACTGCTACTTTTTTCAGGACCTGGGGATGCAATCTATATGGTCCAGTCTTATCCACCCTTAAACTATTCAGCTTTCTGAACACCTTCTCCCTTGAAATTCTAACAGCACTCACTTCCCTTCCCTGATACCTTTCGATATCTGGTACACTGCTAACTTCTTCCACAGTGAAGACTGATGCAGAATACTAATTTAGTGCCTCAGCCATCTCCTTATCTCCCTTTATTATTTCTCCGTCATCATTTTCTAGTGGTCCTCTATCTACTCTCACCTCTCTTTTATTCTTTATATACTTGAAATTTTTTGTATCCTCTTTGATATTATTTGCTAGCCTACTTTCATACTTCATCGTTTCCCTCCTTATGAGTTTTTAGTTATCTTCTGGAAGTTTTTTTTAAAAAAAACTTCCCAATCCTCTATCTTCATGCTAATTTTTGCTTCCTTGTATGCCCTCTCTTTTGCTTTCATGTTGGTTTTGACTT
The DNA here is from genome assembly GCF_036971445.1 of Narcine bancroftii. Taxonomy (NCBI): domain Eukaryota; kingdom Metazoa; phylum Chordata; class Chondrichthyes; order Torpediniformes; family Narcinidae; genus Narcine; species Narcine bancroftii. The sequence continues at coordinate 77,440,897 of NC_091472.1, read as the reverse complement.
CCCTTGTCAGCCACAGTGGTAACATTTTTCCAATGAATATTTCCTCTATTTTGGAATGTATTTATTCTAAAACCTACATTAGATTCTGGCACCTCATTAATTCTACTGGAATTGATTAGGGAGCCACTTATGAAAGTATTTTCCTTGCAGGTTCTTGCTGAGCACAGAATCACAGACCCAAACCCTCCCTCCTTTCCCCCTTCCCTGATCAATTCTCACCTTACCTCTCTCCTGACATCCTATGCATATCCAGTTAACACCGTTTGTCTGTTGGTCTGTGCTCCTCCCCCTGCCTTTTCTTTTCTTCTCAATTTTTTAATTCAGGTGCCTGCCTGCTTTTTACTCATATCTTGAAGAAGGGCTCCGGCCCAAAATGTTGGTTATATATCTTTACTATCTATGGACGCTTTGACACCTGCTGAGTTCCTCCAGCATTTCTGTACTTTTTCTACAATCACAGCGTCTGCAGACTTTCATTTTTCATAGAATAATTTGACAGAATCAATACTTTAAAAAGTAGTTTATTAGCCTTGAGAGCTTTGTTAATTCTGACATCAGGTTTATTGGCACAAACTTCTTGGCTCAGTGAGAAGGTTTCTTCTGCACATGTTAACTCTAACATTCATACAACCATATAAAGTAGCAGGGCAAAAGCATAGTTGCAGAGTATAGAGTTAGTCATAAATATCAATTAATATATAGCAAAGACAGCATGTGAGTGCATTTGTGAGGTTCATTCAATAGCCTGATGGTTGGGGGAGGGGGGTGGGGGGGAGGAACTGTCTTTAAATCTGTTGGTGTACAATTTCACACCCTTCAGCCTTCTCCTTGATGAGAGGATGGAAATGAGTGTGTGTCTGTGGTGAGATGGGTCCTTTAGTACAATGGCTTGCTTGAGAGGAAAGAATACAATAGTGGAAAAATTTCTTTTTAAATCCCAATTGTTCTTGCCTATGAACAGTAAACTTAAAGTATTTTAATCCTTTTTTCTGCTACAGTGTAATTTTTGGATGTTATGACCAGATTTTGGTTTCATCAGAAGTAATGCCATACAGAAGTCTGATGTTAATGCATTTTAGACATTTTTGTACTAACTTATTCTTGGTGGATTCTAACATGGCAGATATCAACCATGGGAGACCATTGCAAATTAAGAAAATAAAGGCTTGAAATGGAACTTAAAAGATTCAGAATATTAGAATTGACTTGATTGATGGAAGAATTGGGCTATTCACCCAGAGAGATTATTTCCTTATATAATGTATGCCCCTCAAGTTGTGGCGACATAAAACAGTACATAAGGAATAAAACAAATAGTAAAATATTACACAGGACATAGGTTAAATATTTGATTATTTATATTGTTCCAATTCAGGTTATTTTGCACTTTTATGATGACAGTAATGTGATGGAGAACTGTATTTTGCCTGCAAGATTTGTTTAAACATAATTGAGGAAGAAATGGAGGATATAAAGAAAGAACTTTTAAGATAGTGGCCATAACAAAGAAATTTCCAACACAGCAATTAGGTATTTCACAGACAAAATTGGTTTCTTATCCATGGCCACATTAAACTCCTGCATCCAAAGGTGTGCCAAGGTCTCATTGATGCTAATTTGATACAGTCAGGCTTGAACAAGCTTGTTTGACAGCAGACTAATTTAGCACACTTACTGTTATGGGCAATCACGCTGCTTTTGCTAGACTACAAATTTTCTTTATCTTATTATGGAGAATCATAATTATGGCCTGTCAAATTTTCTAATTGTCTCATCGTACTGTTCAAACATCATCATAAGTTCTCAACCCTTCCTTTTTAAGTTGTCCTATAGCTTTAGATCAGCAATTATGGTAAAGTTAACATTTTGAAATTTATTCTAAACAATTGGGCCTTTTCTCGGGTTTTTTTTTTCAAAGTGTAATGTGTGCAAGAGCAAAACCTGACAAAAACTACTAGCTATTTTGTATTTTTACAATGTCCTGATAGTCTTGACATGAGAGCTTCATTCTAAATTACAAGTACTATGTCAGAGAAACCACCACCCCATAGATCTGGGAGATAAATACAGAGTTACAAAGTTGTGTGGAATTTATTTATTTTGAGCTTTCCTTTAACTATTCAGACCAGAGATACTTTGTAAAGATAAAATCACTTTTGGTATTGCATTCCAGCTCTCCCACCATAATGATAGTAGGATGGCTTATCCCTGGAGATTGGGTGGTGCAGTAGAATCAGGCCAACATCGGAACTATCTTTGATTTAAGACCAGACACAGAAAAGTGGATTTTCAAGCAGGAAAGCAACATTTTGCATTATAAATGGGTTATCTATATATTTATTTATCTGTCTATGTATTTGCCACCTTTTTTTTTATGTAGAGAATAATGAACCTGTGAGAAATCTGAACTTCAGGAATAATATTTTAACATTATTTGTGCATGTCTTTTTAAAAACTTTAATACACTTATGATTATTTTATGTAAGTTGTTTTAAATTGCATTGTTATTTCTGGTATTATTACTGTAATAAGAAATACATTATATTTTCTTTGCTAAGTGCTCCTTTTTTTTATTGCTGTTTCAATTGTTCTCGACCATCAAGTACCTTTGTTTCTGGGGTGAGGAACCTTTCAGTGATCAAAGACTTTCAGGCTTTTTATTATGCAAACCAAAAATGTGACCTATTATAGAATTAATTGCTTCCAGTAAGAGTTTTGCTGCATGTCGATGAGTTAAATTGGCACAGATTTTATAATTATGAAGTTGATCAGTGAGGAAATCCAGTGTGAATACAACATGAAAATCTTGAAGCTGCTATTTTGAGCAGATTGTAATTGCTCCTCTTCAGAACCAAAATAACTTTCCTTAATTTATTATTTTCTTGTGGGATGTGGGCAGTCCCAGCAAGACCAGCATTTATTTGGCATTCTTTCATAAGAACATAAGAAATAGAAGGAGGAGTAGGACATCCAGCCAGTCAAGCCTGCTCCACCATTTAATGAGATTATGGCTGATTTGATGATAGGTTCATCTCTACCTATCTGCCTTTCCCCATTTCTATTAATTTCCATACTATGTAAAAATCTATCCAACCTTGTTTTAAATATATTTACCAAGGTAGCTTCCACTGCTTCAATGGGGAGTGAATTCCATAAATTCATCACCCTCTGGGAAAAAGTAAATGGAAACAACATACTGACCTCTATCTTATCTGTACCTTTCATAATTTTATATGTTTCTATAAGATCCCCTCCCTTTCTTCTAAATTCCAGTGAGTACAGTCCTAGACGATTCAATCTTTCCTCATAGGCTCACACCCTCATCTCTGGAATCAACCTGGTGAACCTCCTCTGCAACACCTCCAAAGCCAGTACATCCTTCCTCAAGTAAGGAAAGCAGAATTGCATGCAGAACTCCAGATGTGGCCTCACTAGCACCTTGTGCAATTGCAGCATAACCTCCCTGCTCCTAAATACAATCCCTCTAGCAATGAAGGCCGTTGTCCATTTGCCTTCTTGATAGCCTGCTGCACTTGCAAACCAACCTTCACGCAGAAGCACTTCCAAGTTCTTCTGCATGATAACTTGTTGCAATTGCTTGCCATTTAAATAATAATCTGATCTTCCATTTTCCTTTCCAAAGTGGATAGCCTCACATTTACCAACATTGTGCTTGATCTGTCAGACCCTTGCCCACTCACTTAACCTATCTGCATTTCTCTGCAGACTCTCCGTATTCTCTGCACAATTTGCTTTTTCACTCAATTTAGTGTCATCAGCACTACACTCTGTCCCCTCTTCCAGACCGTTAATGTTTATCTCGAAAAATTGCGGGCCCAGCTTTGAACCCTACAGTACCCCACTGAACACTGATTGCCAACCAGAAAAACACTCCTGAATCCCAACTCTCTGCTTTTTGTGGGTTAACTAATACTCTATCCATGCTAATACATCACCCCCAACTCCATCCACATTTTATGTACAAATCTTTTATGTGGCATCTTATTGAACACCTTTGGGAAATTCATGTAAACAACATTCATCTGCACCCCTCTATCTACCATGCTTGATAGATCCTCAGAGAACTCCAGTAAGTTTGTCAAATAGGAGGAATAGGTCATTCAATTTCTCAAGCCTATTCCAATTCTAAATGAGATCTTCTGAATTTCTTTCTCAACACCTTTTTGCTCCCTGCAACTCTTCTTTAATATCCAAAAATCTCTCAATCTTAGTTTTGAATGCATTCAAGGCTGAACCTTCACAGCCCTCAGATTAGAGAATTCCAAATTTTATCAAAACGCTTTGAAAATAATCCTCCTCAAAATACACTGCAGGTGTATTTCAGTTCAGTTCATGAGAACTGCTGATCCTAAAGCATGGACATCTGCTTTATGCATAGGACCAGTAATATTTCTAGGCCTAGAGAGTTTACAAAGCAGGTGGTTGGGGGTGGGGGCAAGGAAAGGACTTGAGGATGAGAATTTTTAAATCATGGCATGGTGGATCAGAAAGTCATTTAGACTAGAGTTGGAGTTAACAAAACTTGATGTATCTAGTTGTATGCTGACAGCTAAAATTTTATAGGGATAGATCAACCTGGAAGAAAGTGCTTATTTTGTATCTTGTAATAATTAAGGAAATTACAAGTGACCAGAATATAACTTTAAATGCTTCATAGATTAAATTTTTGCAAAATGTTTGAACAAAATCAGAAGCTTTTTATAAATTTAGTGGTCTAACACATAAAAATATTTCACTTTCAACCTGGTACAAATGATGTTCTACATAAATAATGTAGGTAATAAATAAGAATATGCAAGTTTGCTGATGACACTAAGATTGGAGGCATTGTGGACAGTGAGGAAGGCTTTCAAAGCTTGCAGAGCAATCTGGACCAAATGGAAAAATGGGAGATGGAATTTAATGCAGACTAGTATGAGGTGTTGCTTTTGGAAGGACAAACCAAGAAAGGACATACTTGGCAAATGGTAGGGCAATGAGGAGTACAGTAGAACTGAAGGAACTGAGAATAGAGATACATAGTCCCCTGAAAGTGGCATCACATATAGACAGGGTTGTAAAGAAAGCATTTGGAAACTTGGCCTTCAGAAATCAAAGTATTGCGTATAGGAGTTGGGATGTTATGTGATGTTGTGTAAGACATTGGTGAGGCCAAATTTGGCGTATTGTGTGGAGTTCTGGTTGCCTAACTACAGGAAAGATATCAATAAGATTGAAAGAGAGCAGAGAAGATTTACTAGGATGTTGCTGGGTCTTCAGAAGTTGAGTTACAGGAAAAGATTAAACAGGTTAGGACCTTACTCCTTAGAGTTTAGAAGAATGGGGGAGATTTGATAGAGGTTTACAAAATTGTATGGGATATAGACAGAGTAAATGTGAGTAGGCTCTTTCCTCTTGGATTAGGAGAGAGAAATACGAAAGGACATGGCTTTAGGGTGAAAGGGGAAAGGTTTAGGGGAAACATTCACAGAGAGTGGAGGGAGTTTGTAATGAGCTGCCATCTGATGTGGTAAATGCGGGCTCCCTCTTAAGTTTTAAGAATAAGTTGGATAAATACATGGATGGGAGAGGTCTGGAGGGTTATGGACTGGATGCAAGTCAATGGGACTAGCGGAATGATATTTCAGCACAGACTAGAATGGCCAAATACCCTGTTTTCTATTCTGTAGTGCTCTATGGTTCAATGGTTCTAACTCCTGAAATTAAATTCAGAGTGAGAACAAATTATTATTTCAACTCTTCACAAATGTTGAAATGCTGAATTAAAATAGCCTGAACACGATATACAGGAAACACAAGAGATGGTGGAATCTAAGGCAGAAAAAAACTGCTGTAGGAAATCATCAGGTCAGGTAGCATGCATAGAGGGAAATGGTCAGTTGATATTTTAGATCAAAATGCTGTATAAGACTGAGCAGGGTTTAGTATGTCACCAAGGAAAGCTGCCTCAGGACCTTCGTGATGCCATCATCACCCTGTACAAAAACAAAGGCGAGAAATCAGACTGCTCAAACTACAGGGGAATCACGCTGCTCTCCATTGCAGGCAAAATCTTCACTAGGATTCTCCTTAATAGACTAATACCTAGTGTCGCCGAAAATGTCCTCCCAGAATCACAGTGTGGCTTTCGCGCAAACGGAGGAACTAATGACATGGTCTTTGCCCTCAGACTGCTCCAAGAAAAGTGCAGAGAACAAAACAAAGGACTTTACATCACCTTTGTTGACCTCACCAAAGCCTTTGACACCGTGAGCAGGAAAGGGCTTTGGCAAATACTAGAGCGCCTCGGATGCCCCCCCAAGTTCCTCAACATGGTTATCCAACTGCACGAAAACCAACAAGGTCGGGTCAGATACAGCAATGAGCTCTCCGAACCCTTCTCCATTGACAACGGCGTGAAGCAAGGCTGCTTCCTCGCACCAACCCTCTTTACTATCTTCTTCAGCATGATGCTGAAACAAGCCATGAAAAACCTCAACAATGAAGACGCTGTTTACATCTGGTACCGCACGGATGGCAGTCTCTTCAATCTGAGGCGCCTGCAAGCTTACACCAAGACACAAGAGCAACTTGTCCGTGAACTACTCTTTGCAGACGATGCCTCTTTAGTTGCCCATTCAGAGCCAGCTCTCCAGCGCATGACGTCCTGTTTTGCGGAAACTGCCAAAATGTTTGGCCTGGAAGTCAGCCTGAAGAAGACTGAGGTCCTTCATCAGCCAGCTCCCCACCATGACTACCAGCCCCCCCACATCTCCATCGGGCACACAGAACTCAAAACGGTCAACCAGTTTACCTACCTTGACTGCATCATTTCATCTGATGCAAGGATCGACAAAGAGATAGACAACAGACTCGCCAAGGCAAATAGTACCTTTGGAAGACTACACAAAAGAGTCTGGAAAAATAACCACCTGAAGAAACACACAAAGATCAGCGTCTACAGAGCCGTTGTCATACCCACGCTCCTGTTCGGCTCCAAATCATGGGTCCTCTACCAGCATCACCCCCTATGGCTCCTAGAATGCTTCCATCAGCACTGTCTCCACTCCATCCTCAACATTCATTGGAATGACTTCATCACCAACATCGAAGTACTCGAGCTGGCAGAGTCCACAAGCATCGAATCCATGCTGCTGAAGACCCAACTGCACTGGGTGGGTCATGTCTCCAGAATGGAAGACCATCGCCTTCCCAAGATCGTGTTCTATGGCGAGCTCTCCACTGGCCACCGAGACAGAGGTGCACCAAAGAAGAGGTACAAGGACTGCTTAAAGAAATCTCTTGGTGCCTGCCACATTGACCACGCCAATGGGCTGATCTTGCCTCCAACCATGCATCTTGGCACCTCGCAGTTCGGCGGGCAGCAACCTCCTTTGAAGAAGACCGCAGAGCCCACCTCACTGACAAAAGACAAAGGAGAAAAAACCCACACCCAACCCCAACCAACCAATTTTCCCTTGCAACCGCTGCAACCGTGCCTGCCTGTCCCACATCGGACTTGTCAGTCACCATCGAGCCTGCAGCAGACATGGACATACCCCTCCATAAATCTTCGTCCGCGAAGCCAAGCCAAAGAATTGCAGTGAATTGTAAAGTCACACCCAAGGATTGTTTGAAGGTATTTATTTATTTTAAATTTAGATATACAGCATGGTAACAGGCCATTTTGGCCCACAAACCAGTGCCATCCAATTAACCTACACACCCGGTACATTTCAAAAGGTGGGAGGAAACCGGAGCTTCCAGGGAAAACCCATGCAGACAAAGGGAGAATGTACAAACTCCTTACAGAGGATTCAAACCCTGCTTCCAATTGCTGGTGCTATAACGGCGTTGCACTAACTGCTACGTCAACCGTAACACCCAACATTTAATGCAACTTCTTAATGGAATCAGCATTGAACTGCTCCAGATCAAACAGAGACTAAGATTTTATGTAAAGAAAGTCTCGGTTCAAAGAATGAGAGTCTATCTTCATAAACACATTTTCCTCTCTTTTATGGAAACAGGAATTCTCACATTTTGTTTCCTGATTATTTTGAGACTTCTTTTATCATGCTTCATCTGTGGCTGGTAAGTTGGTTTGCTGTGGATGTGGTCATGCTTGACTCCATAAATACCACTCTGGATTAGCCACCAAGAAAGTTCTGTCCTTCATTTGCACTATGTGTTTAAGTTGCTTTCTCTTTCATGTGAGGAAGTCATCATTTTTCTTAGCACCTCCTCTGGGCCCTTTATTAGAATAGTTGTCGTTTTTCTAATTTAACATTAAATTTCTCTTTTTAGACCATGTCTGTTTGTACTATATATTAAGTGGTATTTGCATTGCTTAGATTTTTATTGCTGAGCATACCTAATCACTTCAATAAATTCTCATCAGCTGATCAAGGCAGTCCACTTGAGGCTTTTGATTAAATGGTCATCTTTTGATTGTTAGTCTTGTGGCATATATCTTATTAAATGCCAACAAGGTGGGGGGGGGGGAAAGGTCTACCATTCTATTCAAGAGCACTTTTTTTCAACAATAGGACTCCAGGAACTGAGGGACAATGACTAAGTTCTGTACTAGAGAGTACACTGTTATTCTTCCCTTAGTAACACCCTGAAATAGAAGTACTGAACTGTCAGTCATGTTTTCAAGCAATACTTTCAAGTCCTATTTGTGATGAACTATCTCTTTTATCTTTATTGCCTCCAGCTATTTCCTGTTAATTTTCAAAACTTGAACTCTAGTTCATACTTTTCTATTTTTCCTTGCATCCTGTGAAACAAGTATACTTGAAGCAAGTAAACATTAAACTTCCCTGCCTCAAGCTGGTATTGTCTGTAATGCTAAGTTTTCTATACCATGATTAGCCCAAAGATGCATATTCTCTGTTAGGGTTATAATTTCCACTTGTTCCTTTCCTTGTTGAGCTTTGTATTTGTTCACTATTTTTCAAATTTATTAATTTGGAAGCAATTGAATTTCATTTGTAATTATTTCAAGAATATTTTGCTTGTAAGTTCAACATTTATTTTGTAATAATTGAAGAAATGAATTGAATTTGAGCTTTGTTCAAATTCAGTGGTCAGATCAGATACTATTTCTTGTAATGTAATAAAACAGAAATGAAAAATTACATAAAATTGCCTTTAGTCTTCCATAAGCCAAAGATTTGCCAGTAGCATTGCCCGGTTACACCTAACAGTCAGAGAAAGAAGAAAAAGAGAGTTCCTTAGAGTCACAGAGTCGTGGTTTGCCTCCAGTGCTCCTGCAGCCTCTATAGGACTTCAGTTTGGTTCGAACCATTGGCAACCCAAGCCCAGGTCCAAACCTCTGACACAAAATTAGGAAGCCTTCAAGGGCACTTCAGGAGCCCTCCTTGCCCTCAGCATCCTCCTGAATCACAGTTTCAATGCCTGGTTCTCACAAGCCAGCAGCCCGCAGCCTGGTGTGAGTCCTTTGACTTCAAGTTGCTAGCAGCCCATAGCCTTGCCTGCAAGTTACCAACAGCTCAATACCCCCCCTCCCCTCACGTGTCTCCTTCAGCCACAGATTCCCTCGCTGCTCCACCACCGTGGTCACCATCCTTGGGGTTGTCTTCTCTGCTTCTCAAAGGGAGGGGTGGTATTCTCCCCATTACTGGTTCCCCGTGCCAGTCCATTGCTCCCCCGAGTCTACAATCCCTGCCACTGCCATATGGTGCCACCATCTTGGGCTCAGACCTGCAGTTGCAGAATTTTAAATAAAACACCGTTGGCTCTTTTAACAGGCTGTTTAAATCCTGTAAAGAGCTAACGGCAGTCAGACTGGGTGGTGGGACACTTCGGAGGGAGTGCTGTGTCTCCACTCCATGCTCTCCCTAGGACCGCACCAGTGGCAGCACTGCTGTTTGTTGGCGGAATTTCCCTTTGATATAAATAAGATTTATTTCCATTTTAGATGTTGTTAAACCCTTGGGCAGAAATAAAATGATTTGCTATGTTGTTGAAGGGAAACCCTCAAGTGTATGGTGATCTGGAGAGCCTGAGCAGGCTGAGCAACACTGAATCCTAGGTCCTGCCCTTACACGACAGCACTGCTGCTCCTCTTAGTCTTGCAAATGCTTGATCTTCCCAAATTGCTCATGTATCCTGTAGACACAGGCTTGCTTTCTGCAGACCACTGCCAGCATCCCTGACAATGCAGGTACTGCCTCAAACAGGAGCAATTAATTGTTCTCTTCTCCAGTGGTGACCGATGACACTCAGACTTAAAATGGAAACAAAAAGTAAAAGTATTTATGGAAGGAAAATGTTTCAAAGTTGAACAATCTAAATAGAAGCTTTACTTGATTCAGGCTAAAATGATCAGATATCAATAATTATCATTTCAATTGTCGAAATTATTTTCCAATTTTTTGATAAAATCTGTAACTGTTTTTGACTGGATAATGTGCCTTATTTCAACATTGCACAGACATGTACCATGCATATGTGTCTTTTTGCTATGTTGACTGAAATCTGTTTGAAGTATTCTAGTTTTCAAATCTTTGAAGAGTACAATCTACAAGTAAGCCTTGAGGGATACAGGTGGCTCAGCATGTTTGTATGCTGCCTTTTACCTTTAAGATAATGGGATAGTTTTTTGTTTCCAGCCAATGCCTCAGAGGCTGCCCTCTCTCAACAATAACTGTCATAGTAGAGTATTTTTGGCAAGCATTATAATCTAATTACCAGTCAAGTGGGAATAAATATTTCACAATTACAAGAAAATATTTCTGTGAACAAGAAGTTTTAGTTGAACAATGGGTCTAATAACTTCTGCTATTTAGAAATCTAAAGCAAACTGCCAATTTTCCATCATCTATTTCATCGGGGGAACCTTTTTTACTGTGGCATTTGCTGACCTGATTTAGAACTGCACACTGAAGCACAAATGTCAATTCTAGCTAAAATGAGGACTGCCTTTGTAATGCCATTGATACTGTCCAGAATTTTGGAGTCTATTTACAAATTTTTGCAATTTCACTGAACTTGATCAAAACATCTTAAATTTTCTCTCTCCCTCTCTCACTCAAAAGCATTTTATTATAAATGTAAGATTTTTTTTAGAATCTGAAGTTAGCCTGTCCTTTTTGGAGTTTGACTGAATTTAACTGGGACTTTTGCTTTCTTTGATATAATGTCTGAGACTTTCAGATTATGCTGGAGTTCTTTCACTGGTGATTTTTGAAAATTACTTTGCATTTCCCTAACCTGGATTTTCTAATATTTAAATATTAATGTTTTTCATAGATCCATTCCCCTTCCACTTAGTGCTTGAAAATGTCTACTTTTCACTGCTCCCAGACAGTTGGTTTTAAACTATAACATCTGGGTTAAAAAAAAATCCCATCTCCCTTCTAAAGCTTCTACCTGTTAAAATCCATGTGATAGCTGACTTCTCTACCAAGGAAGATAGATCCTTCCTATTTATTTTGTTCCCTCTGAATTTTATTTATCTCCATTAAATCTGATTGTATTGTAGAGGTGTGGGTGCTCTAGGGTGAAAGAATTAAGAGAGCTGCTGGTTATCCAAATGCCCAGATAAATTTTCCTGTAACTTAGCAATAGATATAAGAAATAGGATCAAACCAGTAGATGAAAACTTCTAGGTGTTCAGGAAGTTTTCTGTTGTGCATGAGCCCTGTATATAGCAAATTTGTACCTGTAATCCTGATTAGACAGTAGCAGCTCGTACAAATGTTATCCATTTGATATTGTGCTCTGAGTTCAATTGAGAAGTTCTGCAGATATCTCGGCAAAATCAGTTCACCATTGGTCATTAAAATTCACCACGTCATGACAGAAACCTGTCACTATTTTTAACTAAACCATTTAATTCTGCACTCTTTGACATGAATCTTCATTTCACAGTAGAGTTGAGAAGACAGAGTTTTGCAGTGGGTAACCAGATTAAATCTGTACTGTTATTGCATGTTGAAAGTGTGATTTAAGTTTGTTGACTTTCGGTTTATCCAGGTATGTCAGATAGCAATCAAGCACCGCTTTAATAACTTAAATAGGTTAATCATTCATTAAAATAACATTAATACTGTTTTGCTTTGTGCTGTAACTAAAATTATTATTGATTTTAGATAAAAAAGTGAATGTAAATTGGCTGCCACAGATTCTGCAATGTCACATTGACAATACATAAGAGTGATTTAATTGGCTGTAAGAGTGCTGCAGGCGGTCCTGAGTTTGTTTAAAGCATTACATAAATCTAAATCTCTGTCTTTTCTCTGCAATACTGGTCTGTTTAGTAGATCCGCCTTCATATACCAAGGAAACCGCTTCCAGCATTGTAATTGTAGTAGGAAATTGTGATCTTGAATTGTAGAGTTCACAAGAGAACTGGAAAATGCAGCTTTTACTGGTTGCTGTTGCCCTTCATTTGTAGCAAGTTTCTATCCAGCTATTCTTCTCCATGGCAATATGGGGAACCATTAGATTTTATAGTCTTGCTTTGGAATCAATGTGTTGACTTTGAGAAGCATTAGAAATGCTTATTCTAAATATCTGTTAATGAATATTAAATTGATATGCTATTCATTTGCATACTTTTACCTCCTTGTTGTACATCCTAGTCTTATAATCAAATTTTTTTTTTGAGGAATAGCCACTCATCTTTCTTTATCCTTTGAATAAATGGGGAATATTTGATTGCCTCAGACTAAAGCTATCATGTAGTTCTTTTCTAAGGTGCATTATTTTCTAGTTGAGTTCGTGTTCCATTTCAAAGCGACGAATTGTTATGGTATAGGGTCAGTGGTGCTCACAAAGAGTCATACAGGCACCACCAATTAAATCTATTGTGATGCAGAGAGTTTTCTGACATGCAAGATGTTTGGAAGAATGACAGTTTCAGACCCAAGGATATCATTATATATGAGAAAAGGCAATTCATTTACACATGCTTTCATCTTAGAAGTTTGAGTGCGACACAATTAGGGCTGAGACAGTTCTGAAAGGCATTAATATTATTCAAGTTTGCATGTTATTTAAATATTGCTCTAAGAGCAGAATTAATGAAAAAGTAAAAGGCAAAAGTAAATATATAAAAAAAATCAAGATAAAAACAGATGTTGAAAATCTAAAATAAGAATAGAAAACACTGGAAATATCAAAGAGAAACAAAGTTAATGTTTCAGGTTCATCAGATCAGAGTAAATAGATATTTTAAATGTGATTATTCAACTCCTTCAGATTAAAACAAAATTCTGGAAAGTGTGGGATCCTATTCTGTATATTCTAATTTTTGCAACTGATCACTTGTAATCATATAATTTTATATTTGTGCAACATTTGTGAAAATTGCCTGTCAAAAAGATGAGCACTTTATTTTCTAATGAGGAAATGACAGCATTTCTAGATTGCTTGAAGAAGTTTTCGTCAGTGTAATTTCAATAGCTGATTGATGGAATGTTTAAACTTTTTAAAAAAATAGATGAGAAAATCACACATTTCTTCCAAAAAAAACGTTATGTGCAGTTGAAACTCTGCTTAACTTGGGGAACACCATTGGATATATTTATATGCATCTGTGGTGGTCACATACTTACTTTAGTCAGGAACCGTGAAATCGATGGCAGTAGTTGTATGTAAGGTGTCAGCCATGGCATTCGCTTTTCCTTGGATGTATCATATGTTTTTAAAAATTTTAAGATGAAATCCAAGTACCAAATCTCTCTGGATGAGTAGAGGTGTGGCTTGTACTCGTAATATGCGTAAAAGCTGGTGATCTGTATAAATGGTGAAAGGGCGACCTTCCAAGAAAAAATGGAAATGTTTCACTGCTAGATAAATGGCCAGAGGTAACTCATGCTGGATTATGGGCAAGGACCTGCTTGCCGTGCCAATGCTCTAAAGCCTCCAGACACACAAAGTCCAATCTGGGGAATTTTGTTGTTCTGGATTCCCAGCACATTGGTATGCCTTCTTCTGCCATCTCAGGGATATTTGCTCACGTGTGAAGATTGGTGGCAGGAGGCCATTCCGATCACTAGCATCTCTCTGGCGACGGTCGCTAGGGATTTCGTGGATCGTTGGATTCCATCTTTCGGTGTTCCAGTCACTATTACAATGGATCGAGGTTCTCAGTTTGAGTTGGCGTTTTTCCAAGCTCTCAATGATCTTCTGGGCACTATCCATCTACATTCATTCGCACTACAATTCAAAGCAGCATGAACAGCAGTTAACTTTATCTTCCAAAATGGCAAAATGCAGGAGCATGGGAATGCCACTAGTCCCTGTAATTTATATGACATCCTGATTTGAAAATGAGGCACAGATACTATTTTCATCCTGAGATAAAAAATCTTGTCTAAAAATGTAGTTCACCACCATCTTCTCAACGGCAACATTAAATATTGGTCTTGGAGCAATGTCAATCTCACATTTGTAAAAGAAATTGTAGCTGAGCCATTAAGGTGATGATTTACAAATAAATAAGACATGCCCAATTGCATGGATGTGCGCATTAAATTATTAAATGAAATGAATCTATTTGTATTATGAAACAGTGAATCAAAGCAGATTTAATTAGCATAATTACTGAATTTGGTTTCTTTCAATAGCTTAAAGAGACACTGTAAATTGTTGCTGAACTGTTGCTGACTGGTAATTTTCCAATTAAATGTTTTTGACAGGTAGATATCAGGATAGAATTCATCATTACCATTTGTTAGACCAAAAGACAAGGCTTTATGATTTCAAGATTACATTTATTGTTAAGTAATGAAAGCAATGTCATATTACATGATAGATTCACCATTGGCAGAAATTGTCAAGTGCAAATTGTCAAGAAGCAAAAGAGAGCTCCCCCTAGAGTCACCTAGTGTCAGTGGATTCATCTCCAGTGCTCCCACAGCCATATAGAGTCCAGTCCAAATCATCGCCAACCCGAGCTCCAGATTCAAACCTCCAATACAATTAGGAATCCTTCAGTGCTCTTAGCACTCTCTTGCATCCTGGTTTCGATACTTGTTATCACTTCAGCCAGTTTCAAGCCAGTCTCCAGCAGTCTGCAGCCTTGTGCGAGTCTCTTGACCGCAGTCACCAGCAGCCCGCCGCCTGTGTGGGTCCTTCAGCTGCAGAACCCCTCACTAGTCTGCCACCATGGTCACTATCCCATGGGTCATCTACCTTGATTCTCTTTCTCAGACGGGGGTGATCTCCTCATTTTCTGGTGCCCTGCATCAGTCCTCCACTTCCCCAGAGTCTGCAACCCCTCGTGGCTGCTGCCAATCGTAGGCACTGCCATCTTGTGTCCAGACACCACAGTCATGAGATTTTGAAATAAAACTACCGTTGGCTCCTTTAACAGGCCGTTCAAAGCCTGTACAGAGTTGGCAACAGTCGAACTGGACGATGGACCCCATGAAAGCGCTGTGTCAGCATTCCCTGCTTTCCATGGGTCCACACCAGTGCAGTGCTGCTGTTACATCAGCGCCATTTATTTTTCTTTGTGTATGAAATATTTGCCTCCATCTCATAAGCCTAACGAGACGTTCTGCCTCTAAGCAAATAACCAGTAAAGCAACAAAACTCATTTTTCCCACATGGGTTTTTCAGAGATGCATATTAGATCAACCATTCTCAACAGGGAACATATGGCCCCCTGGGGGATACAGCACATTTAGTTGGGGGTGGGTGGGTTACGGACTGAAATCTTTTAAAAAGGATCAAAAGTGTATAGGGGGTCATGGAAACTGTATGGATTAAACATTTGGGGGGGGTAAGAAATGACTTTGCTGCAAAGATTTGCTGTATAGCTGTCAAGCAATTTAAGGATTTTTTTCAAGGTTGGAGGCATTGGAGGATTCAGGTGATGGAGTAGTGGCCAGTAGGAGAATACCAGCCCTCTCCAGAAAAGAAGAAATAAAGTGAAGAAAATACAAAGTTCAAGAAATACAAAACATAACAAATAAAAGATAAAATTGTAGAGAAAAGAAAGAAAATGGCACCCAAGAAGGAAAAAGTAAAAACAACGGGAAGAAAAGACGCCGGAAGGAAAAGGAGAAGGCCTTACCTGCATGAAGAAACAGGGAGCCATCGTGGAGAAGAGAGCCCGTTCTCAGAGGTTGGTGACAACCCCGGAGAGTCCCAACCCCCCGACCGCTGGACTGCAAAAATGGCTCTCAGAGCCAAACAAAAGTGTCCAACTACAAATGCCCTTACTAAGGAGAAGGAGAACACCGACAGGAAGGGGGCTTAGCCGAGGAGCGGAAAAACACAACACGACTAGATGAGGGACGCCTGACACTAGGGCTCTCAGCTGGAAGAAGAGGAAAGCGACAGGAAAGGGAGAGAAAGGAAAGAAGAGCAGTAGCAGGAGGCCCAACAGATGAGTAACCCAGAAGAAGAGGACCAACAGCAAGAAGCTAAGCAAGAAGAAGCTATGCAAGAAGAAGCTAAGCAAGAAGAAGCTAAGCAAGAAGAAGCTAAGCAAGAAGAAGCTAAGCAAGAAGAAGCTAAGCAAGAAGAAGCTAAGCAAGAAGAAGCTAAGCAAGAAGAAGCTAAGCAAGAAGAAGCTAAGCAAGAAGAAGCTAAGCAAGAAGAAGCTAAGCAAGAAGAAGCTAAGCAAGAAGAAGCTAAGCAAGAAGAAGCTAAGCAAGAAGAAGCTAAGCAAGAAGAAGCTAAGCAAGAAGAAGCCAGGCAAGAAGAAGCCCAGCAAAGTGAGACAAGCAACTCATCAGGAAAGTCA
This sequence comes from Narcine bancroftii, assembly GCF_036971445.1. Classification (NCBI taxonomy): domain Eukaryota; kingdom Metazoa; phylum Chordata; class Chondrichthyes; order Torpediniformes; family Narcinidae; genus Narcine; species Narcine bancroftii. The sequence goes on along the minus strand of NC_091472.1, from coordinate 77,424,165 downwards.
GAAGAGACACAGATACAAGGAAGAGAAGAAGAAGAAACAAACACAGGTACAGACACAGAAGAAGAGGAAGAAGAAGACCAAGATTTGCACAGAGAAATAGAAGGTAAAACAGATGGACAGAATATAGATAAAGTTTTTTTTCAAGAACAAATGAGAGCATTAAAAGAATAGTTTACATTAGAATTTAGTGAAATTAAAAGAAAAATAAAAAGTAGAGAAGAAAAAGTGAATAGATTAGAGCTGGTCATGACAGAAATAGGGAAAAGATTAGAAAATGTGGAAGAATGAGAAACAGCTGTAGAAATGGAAGTGAATGACTTAAGAAGAAAACTGGAAGAAAGTGATTAAAAAAGTTAAAGAGACACAAGAGTTGTTAGCTCAGAAAATTGATACGTTGGAAAATTATAGTAGGGGAAACAACATAAAAATAATGGGCCTAAAGGAAGATGAAGAAGGCACAGATATGAAGGAATTTATAAAAGAATGGATCCCAAAGGTCCTGGAAATGACAAAAATACAGAAAGGAATGGAAATAGAAAGGGCACACAGAATACTAGCTCTGAAACCACAGACACATCAAAAACATAGATCCATTTTAGTAAAATTTTTGAGATATACAACAAGATAAAATATACTGGAGTGGGCAAGGAATAAAATTAGAGAAGACAATAAACCATTGGAATACAAGGGTCAAAAAATATTTTTTTACCCAGTCATAAGTTTTGAACTCTTAAAGAAGGTAAAGGACAGCAAAATCGATCCTATGGAAAAAAGGTTATAAATTCATGTTAAGACATCCAGCTGTGCTTAAAATATTTATCCCTGGGGAGCAAAACAGACTGTTCTTGGATCTGGAGGAGGCACGAGAATTTGCAGAACGCCTGCAGGACAGAAGGAGAGATGAAGAGATGTAACAAGAATGAAGAATGGTGATAAAATATATATAAAGATGTAAAAATAATGTACATGTAAGAACTAAAGAAGTGAAAGAGAAGGGAAGAAAGGAAGTAAGGGGGAAAAAGAGAGGGTGAACTTTGTTATATGTGTGAAAAAAAGTCTTTTCTGGGGGGTGCTGGGTGGGAGAGAATAACCGTCACTGTAAAATCAGTTGACACTTGCGAGCGGGTTTGCAATCCAAATGGAGAGGGGAGTTGTGGTTGCCCAGCAAGGGATAAGGGGCAACTCAGAGAGGGGGGGGGGGACATTTGGGGCTAAGGGAATATTGGATGTGGGAGTTGTTGAAGTATTTTATGTTTTAAATATGTTGTCATACATTGAGTTTAAAAAGGGAAAACTGAGAGATGAAAATGGGGAAAAGGTGAGGAAGTGGAAATGAGATGTAAACAGTATATGAGATGGCCATGTTGAATTATATGACTATAAATATTAATGGAATACATAACCAAATTAAATGAGAGGCTATTAAATTTACTGAAAAAAGAATAAAATATAGCATTTGTACAGGAAACGCATCTAGCTGAAGTGGAACATAATAAATTAAAGAGAGACTGGGTAGGCACGTAGCGGCAGCATCATATAATTCAAAAGCTAGAGGTGGAGCTATATTAATTAATTAAAAATGTACCAATCAAAATAGAGGAGGAAATAATAGATCCAGCATGGGGGTATGTAATGATAAAGTGTCAGATATATTCAGAATTTTGGAATTTGCTCAATATGCATGCACCAAATGAAGAGGATTAAAAGTTTGTGCAGGATATTTTTTTGAAGATTGTAGATACACAAGGGAATATATTGATAGGAGGAGATTTTAACCTTAATTTGGATCCAATGTTGGATAAAACTGGACAAAAGGCAAACAAAAAGAATAAAGTGGCCAAATTTATGGTTAAATCAATGCAGGAAATGAAACTTATGGATATATGGAGGAGCAGCACCCAAGGGAGAAGGAATACTCATATTATTCGAGTACACATAAAACATGCTCAAGGATTGATATGGTTTTGTTGTCGGCCCAAATTCAAGGGAGAGTTAGGAAAACTGAATATAAAGCTAGATTGCTATCTGATCATTCACCCCTGTTATTAGCAATAGAACTGGAGGGCATCCCACCAAGAACATATAGATGGAGGTTAAACTCCATGCTACTTAAAAGGCAGGAATTTAGAGAGTTTATTGAATGCCAAATTAAAATGTACTTTGAAATAAATACGGAATCAGTGAAAGACAAATTTATACTATGGGACGCAGTGAAAGCTTTCATTAGAGGGCAGATAATAAGTTATGTAACTAAGATGAAAAAGGACTACAATCGGGAAATAGAGCAGTTGGAAAGGGAAATAGTAAGTACAGAAAAGGAACTAGCAAAAAGGGATGATATAACAAAAAGAAGAGAATTGGCAGACAAAAAAAAATAAATACGAAACATTACAAACGTATAAGGTGGAGAAGAACAATGAAAATAAAGCAAAAGTATTATAAACTAGAAGAAAAAACACACAAAATATTAGCCTGGCAATTTAAAACAGAACAAGCTAAAAGAACTGTATTGGCATCAAGTAAAAATGACAAACAAATTACATATAACCCAATGGAGATTAATGAGAACTTTAAGGAATTTTATGAACAATTATACCAAACTGAGAACGAGGGGATAGATGATAAAATAGAAGAGTTTTTAGCTAAAATTGAACTGCCGAAATTGCAAGAAGAGGAACAGAACAAACTGATAAAACCATTTGAAATAGAGGAAGTACAGGATATATTAAAAAAGCTGCAGAACAATAAAACGCCTGGAGAGGATGGATTCCCAATAGAATTCTATAAAACATTTAAAGAGTTATTAATTCCTCCTCTCCTGGAAGTAATGAACCAGATAGAAGAAACACAAAACTTGCCAGATTCACGTAAGACAGCAATAATTACAGTAATACCAAAGACGGGGAAGGTTCCACTAACACCAGCATCATATAGACCAATATCTCTACTTAATTCAGATTATAAGATAATAGCAAAATTATTAGCAATCAGATTGGCCGACTGTGTACCAAAAATAGTTAAACAAGATCAAACTGGATTTATTAAGAAAAGACGAACAGCAGATAATGTCTATAAATTTATTAATTTAATTCATTCAGTTCAAGGAAATAAGATGCCAACAGTGGCTGTTGCTTTAGACACAGAAAAAGCCTTTGACAGGGTGAATGGAATTATTTATTCAAAGTATTACAGAGGTTCAATCTACCAGAAAAATATATTAATTGGATTAAAGCATTATATAATGGACCATTGGTGAAGGTAACAGTAAATGGATATGTATCGAACCAATTTAAATTAAGTAGGTCAACGAGGCAGGGATGTCCACTATCTCCCTCACTGTTCACTTTAGCAATAGAACCATTGGCAGAACTGATAAGAAAAGAAAAGAAAAGAGATAAAAGTAAAGGAGAAGGAGTATAAAATCAGTTTATTTGCAGATGACAACATAGTATACCTAACAGAACCAGAAATATCAATAAAAGAACTACATAAGAAATTGAAGGAGTATGGAGAAATATCGGGGTACAAGATCAACGCAAATAAAAGTGAAGTGATGCCAATGAGTAATGCGGATTATACAGAATTTTAAAAAGAATCACAATTTAAATGGCAAACACGAGCAATCCGATACCTAGGTATTAGGTTAGATAATAATTTAAGCCACTTGTACAAATTAAATTACCAGCCACCAATAAAGAGATTGCAGGAAGACTTAGAACATTGGAAAGAATTACCGCTAATGTTGATAAGGAAGATAAATTGCATTAAAATGAATGTCTTCCCAAGGATACAATACTTATTTCAATCGTTACCATTTCCCTTAACAGAGAAATTATTTAATGAACTAAAGAGAATAATAAGGATTTTTTAATGGAAAGGGGCGGGAAACCAAGGATAGCGTTAGATAAATTAACAGAGAGGTACAACCAAGGTGGTTTGCAGTTACCAAACTTTAAAAATTATTATAGAGCAGCACAATTAGGGTACTTATTAGATTTTTTTCAGACAAGGGAAAAACCAGATTGGACTAAGATAGAGCTAGATAAAATAGGGGAGAAGGTACTGGAACATATACTTTATAAGTGGGATGAAAAACTGGTACGATATAAAAGCTCACCAGTATTGCATCATTTACTCGATATATGGAAGGAGATTCACTTAAAAAGGAAAGAAACAAATTACCAAATACCAAAATTATTATTGACGCAAAATCAGCTAATCCCTTTTACAATAGATAACCTTTCCTTTAGAGAATGGGAGAGAAAAGGAATTAAAAGAATAGAACATTGTTTTTTGGGAAATAATTTATTAACATTTGAACAATTGAAGTACAAATATGGAATAACTCATGGTACAATGTTTGCATACCATCAACTGAAAGCCTACTTAAAAGATAAATTGGGAAACAGACTGAGATTACCAGAAGGAAGCAGCTTTGAATATGTGATTACAGACACAATGATAATTAAATGTTTTATAACGAACATGTACATCAAGCTGCAAGATAAGGAAAATGATGAAATAAGCTATAAACCCAAACAAAAGTGGGAAAAGGATTTAAACATAAAGATAAAAAATGAAACATGGGAAAAGTTATGTTCTGGAACTATGAAGAATATAATAAACACAAGGTTACGCATGATACAGTATAATTGGTTATTCAGGTTATATATCACGTCCCAAAAGTTTTTAAAAATGGGATCCAACATTATCAGGTAGATGTTTTTGCTGTAAGAAGGAAATGGGAACAACAGTACATGCAATTTGGGCATGTGAGAAAGTGGAAAAGTTTTGGGAAGATCAAAATCAGGTATTAAATAAAATCACAAAAGACAACATACCAAAACATCCAGAGATCTTTCTTCTAAGTAATATAAGAGGTAAAGAATTAGGCATCAAACTGGATGAAGCACAAAAAAGATTTATTATGATAGCCTTAGCTGTAGCAAAAAAATGTATAATGTCAACTTGGAAATCAGAAGAGAGCCTGAGAGTACAGCAATGGTACATGGAAATGAATAAATGTATTCCATTGGAAAAAATAACATATAATTTAAAAAATAAAGTCACATTTTTTGAACAAATTTGGGAACTGTACATGGAACATAACAGAGAGGGCTTGCCTTGGACCTTCACCCCTTAAAATGATAAGAAGACAAAATTACTTGATCCAGTGTGTAAAAGTAGATTATACATTTTTCTTGTTTATTTTTCATTGTGTGATGACATTGTTTAATGGTTTTATTGTATTGTATATGTTGAATGTTTATTGGTTTTGGAGGGGGGTGGGAAGGGGGAGGGAAGGTAGGGGGGAAAAAGGGGAGAAAAAAGGGGAGAAAATGCCACTGTGTATATTTAAGAGGGAAATGTTTGTATGTATTTTGGTTGATATGGTTCACAGTGTGAAAAATAAAAAATTATTTTTAAAAAAAGGTTGGAGCCATTGGGGCGTCGCCATGCAAAGGAGCTAGACAGACATGTCTTGGATGAGCTCTCTGTGAATAGTTTTAAAAAGACCATTTCAAAGTTTAAAATTAAGAATTTTTCACTGTGGATGAACAAAATGAACACTAAGAAGACAAGACAGCAAAAAACAAAATTGGAAGAGACACCGACAGCCAGGAATGTTGAGTGAAAGCCCAAAAGGGAATGGTACAAGAGTGGTGCTGGGGTTCAGAGGAAGACCTGAATATAATCCTGGAGAAGATGGAGACTTTATGCAATCATTTCACGGGTGTTGAAACTGCAATGAGAGATGTGTCAGAGAAGATGACTGAATTTAAAGAGTCAACTGATGATTTAATGGAATGATTGGGACAAGTGGAAGTCGACTTGGTTAAAATGGAAGAAAAGCTGAAGGCTTTGGAGAAAGACACGAAGAAATGGGACATGTATAAACAAGCTATGCTGGAGGGAGGAGTCACGTGATGGAGTAGTGGCCGGACGGTGAACTCCAGCCCTCTCCAGAAAAGTCGCGAAAAACAAGAGAAAATACAAAGGCACAGAAATACAAGTTAAAGAAAAGTGAGTATAAAGGTGGAAAGAAGATGGAGACAAAAGGAGAAAAATCAAAATCAACTGAAAGAAGAGAGGAAGAGAAGACAACGGAGGAAAAAGGTGAAGGCCTTACCTGTCCGAAGAGGCCCGCTGTGGAGAGAGGACCCCACTACCTCAGGTCGGTAGAAAAAGAACTACAACAATGGCTCACAGAGCCGAGTAAAAGTGCGCAACCGCGCATGCAAAAAAACACACCGACGGGAGGGGGGACCAGCTGGGGAGTCGATCTCCACAGCCGGCAACGACAGCTGCAGAACACCTGCAGCAAGAAGAGACCACAGAAAACAATGGAAACAAGAAAGAAGAGGAGGAAAGGGCATCAAAGAAACAACAGATGGCCAACCCAGAGGAAGAAGAAGAGGAAGAATACAGTGAAATAGATAAAGGGAAAGGCAAGGTAAAGGATATACTTGCTCTTGTTAGAGGATACATGGAGTCATTTAAAGAATGGCAAACACAGGAAACAACACAGAAAAGAAAAGAAATAAAATGGATATGACCTTAACAGAAATGGGGAAAAAAATGGACAAGATGGAAGAACGGGCAATAGCAGCAGAAATGGAGGTAGAAGACTTAAAAAAGAAATTGGAGGAATCTAATAAAAAAACTAAAGAGACACAAGAATTACTAGCCCAAAAAATAGATATAATGGAAAATTATAACAGAAGAAATAACATAAAGATAGTGGGCCTTAAGGAAGATGAAGAAGGCAAGAATATGAGGGAGTTTATAAAAGAATGGATCCCTAAGGCCCTAGGATGTCCAGAACTACAGCAAGAAATGGAAATAGAAAGGGCACATAGAGCATTGGCCCCTAAACCACAACCACAACAAAAACCAAGATCTATTGTAGTAAAATTCCTAAGATATACTACAAGAGAAAAGGTACTGGAGAAGACAATGGAAAAAGTAAGAGAGGGCAACAAACCACTGGAGTATAAAGGGCAAAAAATCTTCATTTATCCAGATATAAGCTTTGAACTCCTAAAGAAGAGAAAAGAGTTCAATACAGCAAAAGCGATTTTATGGAAGAAAGGATATAAATTTACACTGAAGCATCCTGCGGTATTGAAAATATTTATTCCAGGACAACAAAACAGACTGTTCTCGGATCCAGAAGAAGCACGAAAATTTGCAGAACAATTATAAAAATAGACTGAGGGATGAAGACGGGTAATGAGAGCAAAAATGATCACGATTGATATGTATGTGGGTAAAGACAAAAATAGACTGAGGGATGAAGACGGGTAATGAGGGTAAAAATGACCACGATTGATATGTATGCGGGTAAAGAGGTATAAGAGTGAATAGAGACAATGGGCATACGTGAAAGTATCTGTAATTAGAGGAAAACATAGATAGTATAGACAAGAATTAATAAGGGAAGGTAATGGAATAGAGAGAATAAGGAGGGAATTAAAAGAGTGACCTTTGTGACATATAAAAAGTGAAATCTTTTCTGGGGGGGGGCTGGGTGGGGGAAAAGAGCGGTCACTGCAAAATCAGTTGACGCTTGCGAGTGGATTCGCAAATCCAAATGGAGAGGGGAGATGTGGTTGTCCGACAAGGGATAAAGGACAACTCAGGAGGGGAAGGGGAGGTTGGGGATAAAGAAAATAGAAATAGGAGAATAAGAAAATGTTAGATGTTGTAGGAATGTTGTCTGGTAAAGAGTTGAAAATAAGAAAACAGAAATGGAAAAGGAGGAAAGGTAATGATGGAAAAACGGAAAGAGAAGATAAACAAAATATAAAATGGCTACGCTGAACTATATGACTCTAAATATTAATGGAATACATAACCAAATTAAAAGGAAGAAACTACTAAATTTACTGAAAAAGGAAAAAATTGATATAGCATTTGTCCAAGAAACACACTTAACTGAATTGGAGCACAAGAAATTAAAGAGAGATTGGGTAGGACATGTAACAGCAGCATCGTATAATTCAAAAGCAAGAGGAGTGGCTATATTAATTAGCAAAAATGTGCCATTTAAAATAGAAGAGGAAATAATAGATCCAGCAGGGAGATATGTTATGATAAAATGTCAGATATATTCGGAGCTTTGGAATCTACTTAATATATATTCACCTAACGAAGAAGATCAAAAGTTTATGCAAGATATCTTTTTGAAGGTAGCTAATACGCAAGGGAACATACTAATAGGAGGGGATTTCAATCTGAATTTGGATCCAAATATGGATAAAACGGGGAAAAAAATTAACAGGAAGAACAAAGTAACCAAATTTATAATTAAATCAATGCAAGAAATGAAACTTGTGGACATATGGAGGAAACAAAACCCAAAAGAAAAGGAATACTCATACTACTCGACTAGACATAAAACATACTCAAGGATAGACCTATTCCTGTTATCAGCCCACATTCAAGGGAGAGTTAGGAAAACAGAATATAAAGCTAGACTATTATCGGACCACTCACCCCTGTTATTGGCAATAGAGCTAGAGGACATCCCTCCAAGAATGTATAGATGGAGATTAAACCCCATGCTACTTAAAAGACAGGATTTTAGAGAATTTATTGAAAAACAATTAAAAATGTACTTTGAAGTAAATACGGAATCAGTGGAAGATAAGTTTATACTATGGGACGCAATGAAAGCATTCATTAGAGGACAAATAATAAGTTATGCAACCAAGATGAAGAAGGACTATAATCAGGAAACAGAGCAGTTGGAAAGGGAAATAATAAACATAGAAAAAAAATTAGCAATAAAGGAAGATACAACCAAAAGAAGAGAATTGGCGGATAAAAAAATAAAATATGAAACATTACAAACATATAAGGTGGAGAAGAACATAATGAAGACAAAACAGAAATATTATGAACTAGGTGAAAAAACACACAAAATCTTAGCATGGCAGCTTAAGACAGAGCAAACTAAGAAAATGGTATTGGCAACAAGGAAAAAAGACAAACAAATTACATATAATCCAAAAGAAATTAAGGAAAACTTCAGAGAATTCTATGAACAATTATACCGAACTGAAAACGAAAGGAAAGAAGGGAAAATAGATGAATTTTTGACTAAAATTGAACTACCAAAACTACAAATAGAGGAACAAAATAAATTAACAGAACCATTTGGAACAGTAGAAATACAAGAGATAATAAAAAATTTACCAAATAATAAAACACCAGGAGAGGATGGACTCCCAATAGAATTCTACAAAACATTTAAAGATCTAATAATACCGCCCCTCCTGGATGTAATCAACCAGATTGATGAGACACAAAACTTACCAGACTCATGTAAAACAGCAATAATTACAGTGATACTAAAACAAGGGAAAGATCCACTCTCACCAGCGTCATATAGACCAATATCTCTGCTAAACACAGATTATAAGATAATAGCTAAACTATTAGCAAACAGATTAGCAGAACAGGTACCGAAAATGGTAAATTTAGACCAAACTGGATTTATCAAAAAAAGACGCACAACAGACAATATTTGTAAATTTATTAACTTAATTCATGCAGTAGAAGGAAATAGAGCACCGGCAGTAGCAGTTGCTTTAGACGCAGAGAAGGCCTTCGACAGAGTAGAATGGAATTACTTGTTCAAAGTATTGCAAAAATTCAGTTTACCGGAGAAGTATATTAATTGGATTAAAGCATTATATGAGGGACCGTTAGCGAAAGTGACAGTAAATGGACATGTATCAAAGCAATTTAACTTAAGCAGGTCAACGCGGCAGGGATGCCCACTATCACCATTATTGCTTGCGCTAGCTATAGAACCACTAGCAGAATCGATAAGAATAGATAATAATATAAAAGGAATAAAAATAAAAGACAGGGAGTATAAAATCAGTCTATTTGCGGATGATGTGATAGTGTACTTAACAGAACCAGAACTATCAATAAAAGAACTATATAAGAAATTGAAGGAATATGGAGAAGTGTCGGGATACAAGATAAACGTAAATAAAAGTGAAGCAATGCCTATGAATAACGCGGATTTCTCAAAATTTAAGGAGGAATCCCCATTCAGATGGCAAATGCAGGCAATAAGATACCTAGGTGTGCAAATAAACAAAAATCTAGGCCAATTATATAAACTCAATTACAATCCACTAATGAAAAAATTACAGGACGATTTAGAGCATTGGAAAGAGCTACCACTAACACTGATAGGAAGGATAAACTGTATTAAAATGAACATTTTTCCAAGGATACTATACTTATTTCAGGCATTGCCAATACAACTGACAGAAAAATTCTTCAAAGAGTTAAAGAAAATAATAAGGAGATTTTTATGAAGAGGGGGGAAACCGAGGATAGCACTAGATAAATTAACAGAATGGTATAAACAAGGAGGCCTACAATTGCCAAACTTCAAAAATTATTATAGAGCCGCACAATTAAGGTACCTATCAGATTTTTATCAAACAAGGGAAAAACCAGACTGGACGAGACTAGAATTAGATAAAATAGGGGAAAAGATACCTGAACACATATTATATAAATGGGACGAAAAATTGGTACAACATAGAACTTCTCCAGTATTACACCATCTCCTCAATATATGGAAGAAGATTCATGTAGAAAGAAATAAAATAAATTATCAAATACCAAAACTAATATTGACGCAAAATAAGCTACTCCCTTTTACAATAGACAACCTTTCCTTTAGAAAATGGGAAAAAAAAGGGATTAAAAGAATAGAAAATTGTTTTTCAGGAAGTAGATTCTTATCCTTTGAACAAATGAGAGATAAGTACAATATAACTGGAGATACAGCGCTGGCATATTACCAACTGAGATCCTACTTGAAAGATAAATTAGGAAGCAATTTGAGTTTACCAGAGGGAAGTAACCTTGAATATGTGATTACAGATACAATGTTAATCAAAAGATTTATAACAAATATGTATATCAAACTGCAAGAAAAGGAGAATGAGGAAACAAATGGTAAAACTAAACAAAAATGGGAACAAGATTTAAATATAAAGATAAAAAAGGAAACATGGAAGAAATTATGTTCTGGAACGATGAGAAATACAATAAATACGAGGCTGCGTATGATACAATATAATTGGTTACACAGACTATACATTACACCGCAAAAGTTAAATAAATGGGACCCAACAGTATCTGATAGATGTTTTCGATGTAAAAAAGAAAGGGGAACAATAATTCATGCAATCTGGACATGTGAGAGAGTAGAAAAATTTTGGGATGATCTCAATCAAATATTAAATAAAATAACAGAAAACAATATACCAAAGAATCCAGAGATCTTTCTCCTAAGTAACATAAAAAATAAAGAATTTGGAATTGACTTGGAAGATGCACAAAAAAGATTTGTCAAGATAGCCCTAGCCGTAGCAAAAAAATGTATTATGTCAACCTGGAAATTGGAAGATAATTTGAAAATACAACAATGGTATATAGAAATTAATAAATGTATTCCATTAGAAAAAATAACATATAGTTTAAGAAATAATATTGAAATATTCGAACAAGTATGGGAGCCTTACATTAAATACAATAGCGAAAACCTACCGGGAACAAACATTACCTAAGTTTATGGAAGGAGAAGAAAAGAAAAGAATGGACTCAGTAGAATTTCTGGTGTATTTTTGATGAATGACAACATTGTCTGACTGAATTAATGCAACCTAGATTGTATACCTAAAATGGATGAGAGGGGGGGGGGGTGGGGGGGTGGCTTGGGAGGAGGGAGGGGGGAGGGAGAAAAAGGCACTGTAAATGTGTGGAAAAGAAAAAGTGTATATCATGACTATTGGGATTTATGGTGTGAAAAATAAAAATTTTTAAAAAAAAACAAAAAAAAAAAAAACAAGCTATGCTGGACAAGACCAACCACATGGAGAATTTTAGCAGACGCAATAATGTTAGAATTATTAGTTTGAAGGAAAGAAGTGAAGGGAAAGACCTGGTGAGCTTCTTTGAAACTTGGATCCCATGAGTGTTGGGAGAAAATAAATTCATTGGAAAACTACAAATAGAAAGTGCTCATCAGACCCTTGGATCCAGAAGATCTGGTGAGCAGTGACCATGGCCGGTCCTGGTAAGACTTTTGAGTTACCAGGAATAGGAAGTGGTTTTTGGAGCAGCATTTGATTACTCCAAGCAACACAAAGGCCTACTTGAGATGGACGCAGAAACGTGTTATTCTTTCAAGACTTTAGCCCAACTTTGATTAAACAATGGAAGGAATTCAATGATGTAAAAACCAATTGCGATCAAAGAACATAAAATACTCAGTGATATATACTGAGACTCTGACGATAAAAGCAACAGATGGTAATCGATGTTTTATCAAGACTAAAGAAGAAGTGTAAGAATTTTTTTAAGAAGATTATGAATAGATTAAAAATATTAAACAAGAAGATTAAGAAGAATGTTTACAATGGGACAAAGTAAAAAGTGTATTTTAAACCATCTTGTATTTGTTGTTAAATGTTATGGAGATTTTCACTGAGAGCTTAAAAAAGACCAAGAACTTGTTTAAAAAATAGTAGCAAAAGGAGATTCCAGTCTAAGGGGAATAATGGCACTGGGAGTAGAGTAGTTTTGCAAGATGGCGCTAAAGTGAGGGGAAGATTTCTTGGAAGATTCTGCGGTCTTTTTTCATGGGCTTTCAGGATGTTTTGTTTACTGATGTCAGAGCAGGGCCCCTATGTATATTCTTTAAAGGGGACGGACCACTGTATTATTTGAATAATCAAAAAGGTTTTATTGCCAAACAATATTTGTTGAAAAATTGGAATGGATAGAATGTTAAATTTATTAGTCTGAATGTTGACAAGCTAAATGAGCCGGTTGAAAAAGAAAAGGATCTTGGCACACTTTAAAAAACTAAAAACGGATGTAGTTTTCCTGTGGGAAATACACTTTACTAAATTGGAACATGCTAAGTTAAAAAGAGGATGGGTGGGGCAAGTAATATTGTCTGCTTTCGGTTCAAAGGTGAGAGGAGTAGCATTTTTAATTAATAAAAATGTGCCAGTTGTAGTAGAAAATAGATGATTGACCAAGCTGGAAGGTTTGTAATGGTACATTGTAAAATTTATGCAGAATCCTTGATGTTCATGAATATTTTTCTGCCAAATTATGACAGTGCAGCCTTTATGAAGGATATCTTTTTAAAAGCAGCAGAAGATAGAAAAAAAATATTCATCGGGGAGGGGGGTATTTTGATTTCTGTTTAAATCTGATATTGGATAAGGACTGCAAAAGCGACACTATCATTTATGAAAGATTTAAATCTGATTGATATCTGGAGGCAGCTCAAGCCCACAGAGAGAGACTATTCATTCTACTCAAGGGTCCATGACACACATACAAGGATTAATTTATTCTTAATGTCTGCGCAGTTAAAAAGTAATGGTAAAAATGGGATACTTGGCAAGGCTACTCACCTTAACTATTGCAATAGTATAAAAACAAGAAAATGTGTACAGGTGGCATCTTAATGCCACATTGTTGAAAAGGACAAATTTCTGTGAGTTATTAGGAGATAGATAGAATTATTTTATGAGACAAATCTCTCCTCTGTTGATAACAGCTTTTTGATATGGGATATGCTTAAAGTTTATCTGAGAGGGCAAATTATTTCCTATATAAAAAATCTTATAAGACAACATGTTTTGGAGAAAAAGATAACAGAACTGGAGAAAATATCAAAGGATGGGTTTACAAGCAAAGTATAGACTCTTAGAGAATAAAAAATAGAGCAAATGTATAAAACTGAAAAAAATATTTTAAAAACTAAGCAAAAATATTATGAATGAGGAGATCGAGCACGTAAGGTCTTGTCCTGGCAAGTGAATTCAGAGGAGTCGTCAAGGATGATAAATGCAATTAAATCAGAAGCCATACAACCCAAAAGAGATTAATGAAATTTTTAGACATTACTATACAAAACTATATCTTTGGCTTGGCTTCACGGACGAAGATTTATGGAGGGGGTAAATGTCCACAAAACTATATAAATCAGAATTATTAGGAGATGATAACGAGATGTACGAGCTCCTAGCGAGTGTTGAGCTTCCAAAATTAGAGGTGAGAGAACAGAGAGAGTTAGACCCTCTTTCAAAAGAGAGGAAATTGAGAAGACTCTGAACACTCTCCAAACTAATAAGTCTCTGGAGGAGGGTGGGTTCCCACCTGAGTACTATCTTCTTTCTTTGGCTTGGCTTCGCGGACGAAGATTTATGGAGGGGGTAAAAAGTCCACGTCAGCTGCAGGCTCGTTTGTGGCTGACAAGTCCGATGCGGGACAGGCAGACACGGTTGCAGCGGTTGCAGGGGAAAATTGGTTGGTTGGGGTTGGGTGTTGGGTTTTTCCTCCTTTGTCTTTTGTCAGTGAGGTGGGCTCTGCGGTCTTCTTCAAAGGAGGTTGCTGCCTGCCAAACTGTGAGGCGCCAAGATGCACGGTTTGAGGCGTTATCAGCCCACTGGCGGTGGTCAATGTGGCAGGCACCAAGAGATTTCTTTAGGCAGTCCTTGTACCTTTTCTTTGGTGCACCTCTGTCACGGTGGCCAGTGGAGAGCTCGCCATATAACATGATCTTGGGAAGGCGATGGTCCTCCATTCTGGAGACGTGACCCATCCAGCGCAGCTGGATCTTCAGCAGCGTGGACTCAATGCTGTCGACCTCTGCCATCTCGAGTACTTCGACGTTAGGATGAAAGCGCTCCAATGGATGTTGAGGATGGAGCGGAGACAACACTGGTGGAAGCGTTCTAGGAGCCGTAGGTGGTGCCGGTAGAGGACCCATGATTCGGAGCCGAACAGGAGTGTGGGTATTACAACGGCTCTGTATACCCTTATCTTTGTGAGGTTTTTCAGTTGGTTGTTTTTCCAGACTCTTTTGTGTAGTCTTCCAAAGGCGCTATTTGCCTTGGCGAGTCTGTTGTCTATCTCATTGTCGATCCTTGCATCTGATGAAATGATGCAGCCGAGATAGGTAAACTGGTTGACCGTTTTGAGTTTTGTGTGCCCGATGCAGATGTGGGGGGGCTGGTAGTCATGGTGGGGAGCTGGCTGATGGAGGACCTCAGTTTTCTTCAGGCTGACTTCCAGGCCAAACATTTTGGCAGTTTCCGCAAAGCAGGACGTCAAGCGCTGAAGAGCTGGCTCTGAATGGGCAACTAAAGCGGCATCATCTGCAAAGAGTAGTTCACGGACAAGTTTCTCTTGTGTCTTGGTGTGAGCTTGCAGGCGCCTCAGATTGAAGAGACTGCCATCCGTGCGGTACCGGATGTAAACAGCGTCTTCATTGTTGGGGTCTTTCATGGCTTGGTTCAGCATCATGCTGAAGAAGATTGAAAAGAGGGTTGGTGCGAGAACACAGCCTTGCTTCACGCCATTGTTAATGGAGAAGGGTTCAGAGAGCTCATTGCTGTATCTGACCCGACCTTGTTGGTTTTCGTGCAGTTGGATAATCATGTTGAGGAACTTTGGGGGACATCCGATGCGCTCTAGTATTTGCCAAAGCCCTTTCCTGCTCACGGTGTCGAAGGCTTTGGTGAGGTCAACAAAGGTGATGTAGAGTCCTTTGTTTTGTTCTCTGCACTTTTCTTGGAGCTGTCTGAGGGCAAAGACCATGTCAGTGGTTCCTCTGTTTGCGCGAAAGCCGCACTGTGATTCTGGGAGAATATTCTCGGCGACACTAGGTATTATTCTATTTAGTAGAATCCTAGCGAAGATTTTGCCTGCAATGGAGAGCAACGTGATTCCCCTGTAGTTTGAGCAGTCTGATTTCTCGCCTTTGTTTTTGTACAGGGTGATGATGGTGGCATCACGAAGATCCTGAGGCAGTTTACCTTGGTCCCAACAAAGCCTGAAAAACTCATGCAGTTTGGCATGCAGAGTTTTGCCGCCAGCCTTCCAGACTTCTGGGGGGATTCCATCCATACCTGCTGCTTTGCCACTTTTCAGTTGTTCGATTGCCTTATATGTCTCATCCAGGGTGGGAACCTCATCCAGCTCTAGCCTTAGGGGCTGTTGAGGGAGCTGGAGCAGGGCGGAATCTTGGACTGAGCGGTTGGCACTGAAAAGAGATTGGAAGTGTTCTGACCATCGGTTGAGGATGGAGATCTTGTCGCTGAGGAGGACTTTGCCGTCTGAGCTGCGCAGCGGGCTTTGGACTTGGGGTGAGGGGCCGTACACAGCCTTTAGAGCCTCGTAGAAACCCCTGAAGTCGCCAATGTCCGCGCTGAGCTGTGTTCGTTTGGCGAGGCTAGTCCACCACTCATTTTGGATCTCCCGGAGTTTGCGCTGAAGATGGCTGCATGCGCGACGGAAGGCTTGTTTCTTCTCTGGACAGGACGGCTTTGTAAGGTGAGCCTGGTGGCCAGCTCGCTTCTTTGCCAGCAGCTCCTGGATTTCCTGGCTGTTTTCGTCAAACCAGTCCTTGTTTTTCCTGGAGGAGAAGCCCAGTACCTCTTCAGTGGATTGCAGTATGGTAGTACTATAGTACCTGAGTACTATAGACATAACATAACATATAACATAACAATTACAGCACGGAAACAGGCCATTAGGCCCTTCTAGTCCGCACCGAACCAAACACCCCTTTCTAGTCCCACCTCCCTGCACAATGCCCATAACCCTCCATCTTCTTCTCATCCATATACCTGTCCAACCTTTTCTTAAATAATACAATTGACTCCGCCGCCACTATTTCTCCCGGAAGATGATTCCACACAGCTACCACTCTCTGAGTAAAGAAGTTCCCCCTCATGTTACCTCTAAACCTCTGCCCCTTAATTCTTAACTCATGTCCTCTTGTTTTAATCTTTCCTCCTCTTAACGGAAATAGTCTATCCACATCATTTTAAGGATTTGTTGATACCTCTTATAATGGAAGTGCTAGACTGGGCAGTGGAGACTAAGGCTCTCCAGACTCTTTTTCAACAGCTACTATTACTGTGTTGCCAAAAGAAAACAGGAACCCATTAAAGACCTCATGATATAGACCTATCTTACTTTTGAATGCTGATTATAAGATACTAGTGAAAGTGTTAGCTAATAGACTGGAACAATATTTATCTAAATTGATACATACAGATCAAGTAGGATTTGTTAAAGGAAGACGTTCCTCAAATAGTCTGGGTAGGCTAATCAATATAATACATATAGCTAAATCAAAATTGAAATCCAGTATAACAGTCTCCCTTGATGAAGAAAGGGCATTCGACTGCTTAGAATGGCCTTTCTTAATTAATACATTGGAAAAATTTTGAATAGGTATAATATTTATAAACTGGATAAAACTCTTTATCATAACCCAGAAGCCAAAATTATAAGTATTAGTCAAATGTCAGTGGCTTTCCCTGAGTAGATCAAGTATATAGGGCTGTCCCCTGTCCCCAGCACTTTTCATTCTTGCGATTGAACCACTGGCAGCAATTATAAGGAGAAATTCAGATATTAAATGCTTCAAAGTTGGACAAGAAGAACATAAAATCAGCCTATTTGTTGATGATGTGCTAAATCTGATCCAGCTGAGCCTTTGGAGAAATTGCAAACAACAGTAGAAACATAAGAATTTCAGGTTATAAAATTAATATAGATAAAAGTGAGATAATACCATTGATGAATTTTGATTATGAAAGATATCAAAAAGGAAGTCAATTTAAATGGAAAGTAGTTGGAATTAAATACTTAAGAATCATGATTGATAATAACCTACAAAATTTGTACAAATTAAATTCTACTCCCCTGTTGGGGAAGATAGAGAAGGATTTGCAGAAAAGGAAAGATTTGCTGATTACTTTGATTGGAAGGGTTAACTGTGAAAATGATGCCAAGATTACAAAATCTTTTTCAATCTCTGCCTATTTCTTTGCTGAAGAATTTCTTTAAATTATTAAATAATTGTATTAGGCAATTCATACGGAATAATAAGGTGTCAGAATTTTGCTGGAAAAATTAATGTGGAACTATAAACTCGGGAGGACTTAGGCTATTGGATTTTAGAAAGTATTATTTGTCAGCACAAGCCAGATTTCTTTAATCTTTCTTTGAGGAAGGCAGCCCCCCCCACCACTCCCCTTGGATTTGAATGGGACTCTACTCAATGAAAAATGGGGCAGTGAAGAATTTTATCTATATAAGTCAATGACAAAAAATACATGATTAGAGTATGGCAAGAAATCAATGAGTGTATTGGGAAAAAAGCAGGGATATCATTTAGAGCACCACTATGTAAGAATGTGTTCCTGCCTATGAATCTAGGTAACAGAATATTATACTCCTGGTATGATAAAGGAATAAGATACTTTGAAGACTGCAATGCAGAGGGGATTCTTATGTCTTTTAATCAATTAGAACAGAAATATGGAGTAGCTAATGGAACTTTCTTCTGTTTTCTCCAGCTAAGATCATTCTTGAGAGAAAGATAAGGACCAATGTTGGACCCACCTGAAATTAGTGAAATGGAGCAAATGATCTGGCTGGGAAATACACCAACGTTTATAACAAAAATGTACTATGCTCTCCAGAGTGAAAGTGTAAAACCAGGCTCACAGAGGTCAAGCGAGAATTGGGAGTCGGACTTAGGTGTTGTAATATCAGAAACATGTTGGTCTGACTGGTGTATGGATAGTATGACATCAATTATAAATGCAAGATATGGATTGGTTCAGTATAACTTCCTACACCAATTATATATTTCTCCACAGAAGCTACCTAGGTCAAAATCTGACACATTAACAACTGCCTCCTGAAGAGTGTTTTCTGATCTGTTGGACAGGTGTTTGGGGATTTTTCTTCATTATGATGTGAATTCTTCTGTCATCAACAGTGGAGGTCTTTGCAATTACTGACCTCACTAGTACACTCTTTCTTCTTAATTATTTTCCAAACAGTTGACTTTGGTAATTCTAAGGTTTGGGCAATGTATCTTACTGTTTTATCCTTTTCTATGGCAGTATCTCAAGGTAGTCTACAGTCACTGGTAGTCATTTGGTACCTTATCAAGCAGTCACTTATGTGTCTCAACTGCTATGTTAAATACAGTAGTAACAGCCATTAAACTACATGGAGACAAGGTAAAATGTGTTACTAATTAGCCTGTAGTCATTTAACATCAGGAAAATATCACCATTGATGAATAAATTGTTAACAATTAAATCACTATTGAGGACATGACTCTATGGTTCCGGAATTTGTTTTGAACATCTAATTTGGTTTAATTACCTCTTACAGCATATGTCAGTACTTTAAACAAGATGGGTGTGAGGAGGTTAAATTATCCTTGGATCAGTTGCATTAAACCTGCATAAGGTGGCATCTGAAATTCTACTTCATTCACTTCAAATGAATCTAATTTCAGAAGATTTGTACAATATATTGCCATTATATTGTTTGTTTATTGCTTCCAGTCTGAAGACATATTTCTAGGCTCTCAGACTTTCCCTCTTCTCAGTTTATCATGTATTCTCTTCTCTTAAGTACCATTAATGTTCATTGAGTCAGCATTGATTTAATTTAAAATCATTTAATTTGGACTAGTATTCTTCAGGAAATAATTCAATTCAATTTATACAATACTTAATCATTTATCATGTTTTGAATCTTGTATAATTTAATTTTAAATATGCCTGTGTTCCTTTAGCCAAATAAACTGCTCTATTCTGCATTTGCTTTTTTGGAACCAGAGCAAAATACTTTATTCAACATTAATTGTTCTTTTTTAATTAATGAGTATCCTGATCTCTCCTTTCAAATGGGTATCTGTTATGTGAAACATCAAAAAAATTGGATAGAAAGTATCAGTCAAGCAGTTAATAAGTTGAATCCCACTGTTAATTTTCTTCCCAAGGGATAGTTTGTTGGATGGAGGTTTTTTTATAATGATGATAGCAAGGATGGCATAGTGTGTCTCCTGTGGTCCACTTTGGAGTATAATTAACTTTTGCTTCTTTCTAGAGCAGTGACCCCATTTATAATTTTCCCTTAAATTAACTTCTATTTTAATTTTAATTGAGACATACAGCATGGTGACCTGCCATTCTGGCCCATGAGCCTGTTCTGCCTTAAATACCCCAATTCACCTACAATCCCCCCATATGTTTTGAAAGGTGGGATGAGGACATGCAGACATGGGGAGACTTACAAACTAATTACAGTTAGCACCAGATTCAAACCCAGGTCACTGGTGCTGTAATAGCACTGCACTAACCATGCTGCCCTCGAACAGAAGCAGTTGATTAAAAATGAAAATAAAATTTAAATTAGTTTTCTCCAATTTGACAAATAACTTTGCCTTGTCAAATTCCTTTCTCCTTTTTCTGTTAGGGTGATTGAGTACCAACAGTACAGTATGCCATAAATGCACTGAACAGGGATTTGATTGTCAACAAAGATCAAAGTGAAGTAAGCTTTAGATTGCTTTATTAAAAATGTATGCTTCCAGCAAGTAACCTGAATTGACTTCTTGAACTGCTTTTGGGTTTCAGCATAAAGTAATGGTTTCCAAATGTGATGAACCATTGCTATTGATAAAAATATTTAGAAAGGCATTCTTATGTAAATATTTCAGAAATGTTTAAACAGTCAGGTTCTCTGGTCTGCGCCAGTTCTAACCCAGCTATTGGGCACCAATGTAAGATGCCTGCCTGTGGGGGAAACCAGCTTGGTCTTGAAGTGCACTCTGAGATGGAGAGGTGACCTTTGAAGTTTATAAAGTTGATGGGCATGGAAAGGGTAGATAGCCTTTTCCCCTGTGTTGGAGAGTCTAAAACTGGAGAGCATTGCTTAAACCGAGAGGGGAAAAAAATTGAATGAGAACTGAAGGGCAATTTTAGTGCCATAGAAAATCTTGCTTTCTGGAATGAGGTACCAGATGTGTGCTAAAGGCTGGTACCATTACTGTTTAAGTAGCATTTCCACAGGCACTTGGATAGGAAAGAAATAGGAGGAAATTAGCCTAATGCAGGCACATAAGATTCTGTTAGGTGTCACAGTCAACAAGGATGAGTTGGATCAAAGAGCCAGTTTTGTGCAGATTGACTATGATTCTGACTCCATTCTGACACATTTGTTTTGCAGGGTGTTTTCTAAGTGCCTGGCAAAGCTGCTTGAGAGAGTCATTATTACAAAAATACTGTAGTTCATATGGGGGGAAAAAAATCAGTTCTGCAGTGCCTTTCATTGGCTCAATGGCTCAATTTATCCCCACTCTACAATGAATAAAATACCCACATCAATTTGTAATGTGTTTTAGATGCTGAAATTGAAAGGTTAGATGAAAGGTTTCCAGCATTTTATGTTGTTCAATTTCAGCCTCCAACATATTTTGTATTTCTTCAGTTGTATATTTTCTTACATTGGAAGCTAGTTAAGAATGAAACTTAATTATAAGGTTTACAATCCTGTAATTTATTCTTGTTTTGCTTAATGAGATAAGAAATAACTATGTTGGGGAATTAAATAATTTTTCAACTATAATGGAATTTTGCAGTTGGGTATAAATTCAAGGCACACCGAATCTCTCCATGTTCAACCATCGTTGAGTGATGTAGCTAACTCAGGTGCCCATGTTTTCTAACCCCTGGGTTGGAGGTTACCTATTATAAACTGAGATTTGTTTTTTCAATGAATCCTTAGAATTTGCTGAAAACCCCTAACATTGGACATGGCTCAATTAAAGATTTTTTTAAATTCTTTTCCCTTGCCACTAATTTTATATTCTCCTTTTGTTCCTGGAATTATTTACAGAGTTTGATTACATGGATATCTGTTACCAACCTGGACCTGATAAAAAATAACTTTTCTTCAAGTGACGATAGTAGATATCGAGTGTCAGCTACTTATTCAGACACACTGACATCATCCAGGAACCTTGACTGTAAGCAAAAAGGCAACAAATGTCACTAGAGGGCAACCAGGGGTAGGAGCCTTGTTGAATCCTCCTGCTTTTGCTAGCTCTGAGGTCAACTTTTTTTTGTTGGCTTTTCCACAACTTGATTGTGACCAGTTGCTTCACGTAGAACAAATTGAATCGGGAATTCTCTTGATTTTGGTTACTATGCAGTTTCTACAATTTCTGTTTCTCAGTTCTAATGAAAGGATTTATGTTTGGATTTTTAACTCTTTCTCTCTCCAGATATGTTGTCCAGCCAAATAGTGTTTTCAATGTTTCTATTTATGCTTTAAATTAAAATGTTAAATTAATTTTAATTTCATCTCAATTTCTCCTTTTATTGACAGTCACTCTGGAATGTGCACAGAGTAATCCTGTGAGAAGAGATGGTGCTGAATTTCCTTTGACATCAGTGGAAAATGAAAGACTGAAGAGTGGGAATCCTCCTCCTGACTCAACCAGTAACAGCCCCTCTTTACTCCAGCTGGCTGCAAAAAGAAATCCTTGCATGAGGTGAGAATTATAGGAATGATTTAAAGATAAATAATAAATGAAATTATAGCTTGGCCATCATGTGTGTATCTATTCTGACAGTTGTAGACTGCAAGGATTGGCGTCATATGATGATATATTGTAACCTGTACGAAGTGTACCTATAATGTTCAAATTGTTTGCAACGATTGAGGATTTGTATCACTTAAATGGAATGAAATGCATTTTTGTCATAGGTGATAGATATATAGTGTTTCCATCCTAGAAACAGATCATTTGGTCCAAAGCACTGTTTTTCAGATCCGATCAAACACATATCAAATTGGATCAGATGCTATTTATTGGAATGTAATAAAACAGAAATATCATGTTTACGTAAAATTGCCTTTAGTCTGGCATTAAACAGACAAAGATTTGCCATTCTCATTAGCATTGCCCCGTTCCCCTTACGGTCAGAGAAAGAGAAACAAAGGAGAATCCTCTCAGAGTTACTGAGCGTCCAATGATTCTCCTCCAGTGCTTTCACAGCTTCTGCAGCTGCACAAGACTCCAGTTCAGTTCCAACCATCGGCAACCTGAGTCAAGACCCACAATGAAGAAACCTTCAGCACCCAGGGCCTTTCGAGATGTCTTCTTACCCTCTTGAATCCTGGTTCCAAAACCTGGTTCTCATGAGCCAGTCTCCAGAAATCTGCTTGGTGTGATTCCTTTGACCTCAAGTTGCCAGCAACCTGTGGCCTAAATGGTTTCCTCACCTGCAAGTCGCCAACAGCTGACCACCAGTGTGTGTCCTTCAGCCGCAGAGCCCCTCACTGGTCCATCACCATGGTTATCTTTGGGATCATCTCCTATGCTTCTTCTTTTCAATAGGAGGGGTGTCCTTCCCATCACTGGTGCCCTACACCACTCTGCTGTTACCCTGGAGTTTGCAACTCCTGCTGCTGTTGTAAGCAGGTGCTGCCATCTTGGGCCCAGACCCACGATCGCATGATTTTAAATAAAACACCGATGACTTCTTTAAAGCCTGTAGAGAGCTTTCGGCAGTCAAATGGGGTGGTGGGACCCATTGGGCGAGCGCTGTGTCTCCACTCCCTGCTCTCCCCGGCACCAGTGGGAGCATTGCCATTACAGCAGCTCAAGAGGCTTGTTCCAAACAAGCTTCCTTTAATCTTTTCAATGTGCAGGCCTATTGAAAAAGGTAAAAAGTTGTACTATGAACCAGGTGGCCCCTTGAGCCTGTCCATCACTGAATAAAGACCAAGGTTAATCTAATATTGGCATCATCAATGCCTGTTCACCATAATGTTTTATTCCTCTACAGAGGAAAAGTCTGTCTCTTTGGTTTTTAATATATTCAGTGGTTAGCTCCCTTTGAGCATTCTATTAATTTACCCTCATTATCTGTTTTTCCCTGAAATCTTTTCCCCGTCTTCTAAGTAGTCCCTCAGTATGGCATGCCTTCCCTAAGTTTCAGAGGAGACTGAAAAGTTCAACAGAGGATCCATAAATTCTGCCAAAAGAGATGGAGATGATGCTTGGTGGACAAATGCATGGGTTGGTAGGAGTATCACGTACTCTTTCCACTTGAGCTCCATGGTAGAGATGCATGGTGCATAGACTTCTTCGAGCATCTGGAGAAGGAATACATCAAAGAGCACTACTCAGAGGCATTGGACCCATTTCAATTCACCTATAAATGAAACCATTCCACTGCTGATACTATAGCTTTGTCCCTCCACTCAGTCCTGATCCACCTGGAGAATGACACCTCATATGCCAGGCTGTTCTTCATCAATTTCAGTTTGGTGTGTAATACAATCAGTCCTCAGAGGCTGGTGGAGAAGCTGTCCTCAATGGGATTCAACATATCTCTGCAAATGGATTCTGGTGTTCCTTATGGAAAGACCTCAGTCTGCCCAGGTCAGCAGCAGAACAATGAACACTGTCATGCTGAGCACTGGAGCTCCTCTGGGCTATGTGCTCAACTCGCTTCTCTTCATACTACTGACTCATGAATGCAGCTCCAAAAGTCTTCAAGTTTGCAGATGATGATGGACTTCAGGAGGACCAGTAATGACCACCCTTCACTACACATTAATAACTCAGTAGTGGAGGAAGTAGAGGGCATCATGTTCTTCTAAGTCCACTTCACAAGTGACACACAACATCTCCTCACTTGTCAGGAAGGTGCAAAAGTGACTACACCTCCTGAGAAGACTGAGGCAGTCAAGGCCATCGGCCACCATTGTGTCATCTTTCTACAGGAGTTCTATTGAGAGTGTCATGGCCGGCTGCATCACTGTGTGGTACGGTTGCTGTAGACCATTGGATTGGAGGTCAATCCACAGGACCACAAGAGTAGCAGAGAGGATCACTGAGGTCTCCCTCCCCATCAACGTGATTTACTGAGATTGTTGTTTGAAGAGGGCGTGCAAAATCATGGATGACCCCTACTACCCTGCACACAGCATCTTTCAGCTGCCCTCATCAGAAAATAAATACAGGGGTATCAGATCCAGAACCCCAGGCTGAGAAACAGATTCTTCTCATGGGCAGTGAGACTGCTGAACGATTGAATATGCTACTTATACTAACCTTCCAAGACTCTATATTTATTAAACAATATTTATTTATTTTCATATATGTGTATGTGTACTGTTCATGTATCATTTGTATGTATGTGTGTTATATCTGGTCGTGCATTTGCAAATTTTTCACCGAGAACCAGAGAATACTGTTTTGTCAGGTTGTACTTGTACAATGAGATGATAATAAATTTGAACGTGAACGCTCTTAGGGCATTCTGTTTGTGGTGGTGTTATATTTGTCTTTGTAAAAATTGTTGAATCAATTCCTCTGCCTCCTGAAAATAATCTCTATGTTTGAGTTGTGTCCCTCTTTTTGGAGTTGAGTATGAGGATGATGTGGCCCATCCACATGTGTTAATTGAGCATGACCATAGGGAAGTTGGCCAGAGAAGGGTTCCAGACTTTGTTCACTTATTCTGCCAATGGATTTGGAGTTTTTTGTAGAGATAATGTTGATAGTACATCTCGAGCATGATGAGGTTCTTTTGTAGGTTGTCCTTGTTTACAAACCTCACAGAAGAATGGTCATCATTAACTTAGTAGTGAGGTTGAGATCTTGGCTATTGAAAACTCTTCTACAATCAGCTTGGGGAACCCACCCACCCAGGCCTATGCTTGGGGCATTAAAGGCAGTGGTGAATTTCATCATTGACGTCTGCCTTTTTTGAAGTGAGGAAAGTGATTTACATTCTCCAGGGTTTTGTTTAAGGATCTTGATTGTTGAAAGGTGATGTTGCATGACAGAATATTGGATGGGAGCCTTTGTCTTTGGCTATCTGGTGTAAAACCTCCCTTTTGTGAAGGACACAATGCTGATTTGGAGTTCAGCCTCCAAGAATGGACATAAGCAAATGTCATCTATATACTTCAAAGTCAATAATGGATGGTAAGATGTCCCAATTCTGGAATGGTGAAGGAAATGTTGAACAGTTTCCTGTTCATTGTATCAATTAACTCCATCCTAGAAGGAGGGATTTGAAGTTGTTGTGCAGCTTTGAAGCAATGAAAGTTGAGATGCAGAATCAGAACTTATTATCATGAACAAGTCAAGAAATTTGTTGTTTTGATGCAGCATTGCAGTTTAAATATTGTTAGAAATTTAATTTCAAAAATAACTCATAAATAATGTGAGAGAAAAGGAGAAAGTAAGGTAGGGTCTGTGACTCACAGTCCAATCAGAAGTGTGATGGGAGAGGGGAAGAAGCTGTCCTTGTGTCGCTGGGTGCTGTTCTGCAGCCTTCTGTACCTCTTTCCTGATATTAGCAGTGTGAAAAGGGCAAGGCCTGGGTGGGTGGGTTCCTTGAAGATAGAGGCTGCATTCTTAAGAGACCATCTCTTGTACATGTCCTCAACATAATGAAGACTAGTGCCCTTGATGTTACTGGCCAAGTTAGCAATTCTCTGGAGTTTTTTTTCCATCCTGTCCATTGGCACCTCCATACCTGACAGTGATGCAACCAGACAGAATGGTCTCCGGTAGAAATTTTTCAGATTCTTTAATAACATACAAAATCTTTTCAAACTCCTCATGAAGTATAGCTGCTGGTGAGGCCTCTTCATTACTGCATTAACATGGAGGCACCAGAACAGATCCTCAGAGATGTTGACACCCAGGAATTTGAAGTTCTTGACTCTCTGCTGACCCTTGATGAGGACTGGTTTGTGTTCTCTTAATTTCTTCCTGAAGTCCGCAATCAACTCCTTGGTTTTGTTAACGTTGAATGCAAGGTTGTTGTTCAAGTTCAAGTTTATTATTATCATCTAATAGTATAAGTACAACTAGACGAAACTGTGGTCCTCGGTGTAAAAATATGCAAACACATATATAAGTGTAGCACACATACAGTATTTATGTACAATTTATATGCAGCGGATATATAAAAATAAATAAATATTGTTAAATAAATTGTAGAGCCTTGGAGAGATTGTATATGCAGTTCATCAGTCATTTAACATCTCACTCCCCACGGGAAGAATATCAAGCTTCTCAGCCTGGTGGTTCTGACTCTGATACTTCTGTATCTCTTTCCTGATGGGAGTAGCTGGAAGATGCTGGGTGCAGGGTGGTAAGGGTTTTAAACGATTTTTTGAGCCCTCTTCAGTCAATTATCTTGATAGATCACGTGAATAGGGGTGGGGGGGAGACCTCAATGATCCTCTCTGACACTCTTATGGACCTGTGGGTTGACCTCCAATCCAAAGCTCTACTGTTATGAGCCCAGAGGACCCCAAAACCCAGCAGCAATAGATATTCACCAAGACAAATGGTTGTTTAAACAAAAGTTTCTTTTAATTATCTTTAAACATGAAAACAGAATCACACTTTATCACTATTGACTTAACTAACCTAACTTAACCCCCTTCTAATTCTAAGCGCACGTGTATGTAATGTGTGTGCAAGTTCAGAAAAGTTCTTCGATTCACAGTCCAGTCTCACTTCTCATTCCTCGAAGTTCACTGGTTGCAGGCAATTCTCATACTGTGCACAGAATTTAACATTTATAAAGTTCACTGGGCTTTGGTGCTTGAAAGGTAAATGGTTACCACTCAGGAAGGTTCTTGTCAGTTTTCAGAGAGAGATTTGTTGTACGCTGGATACCCAGCCACTTCAGTGTCTTGCCGAAGGAACTTTCCCCCTCAGGATTCTCCAGATGATAACCTCTTTCTTTCAGGTCACCACAGAGTTCCTTCTTGTTTCCCTTATTCCAAGTGAAACATTATTCAGTCAGTCCTCTTCTCTTACATGAACCCACAAGGGCTTTGAGCAGGCTGAACTAAGAACTCACAACCTATCTTCCAAATGGGTTTTTCCACAAGCTTGCCAGCTTGTCCTGTTCCAGTCCCAGCTGTTGTTGCTGACTATAACACTGTAGAAGTGATCTGTGTGTGTGTGTGTGTGTGTGTGTGTGTGTGTGTGTGTGTGTGTGTGTGTGTCTCTGAGAGAAAGTCTGTTTGACTCTCTCTGCTTGCAAAACCACATGACCCTCTTAGAACAACAAATTCCCCTCCAGACAGAATGCGGCTCCGACAAGCTGTTTCTTCTGTTGCCTTTTTGTAAAGTCTCTTGGGCACTCTCCAAAGCTTTTGCAAAGGCTTTGAGGCCCTGACATGTCTAGCATTAGCAGAGCTCCAGTAGTTTAAATAAGATCTGTTTTAAAGTATTTGTATGTAACCTATGCTACAAACCTTGCACCAATTTATCTCCCAAAAACATATCTATATTCTGTCACACTATAGCAACCATACCACCCTGTGATACAGCCAGCCAGGACGTTCTTGATAGAGCTCCAGTAGAAAATAGACAGGATGGTGACAGGCAGTCTTGCCTGCCTCAGTCTTCTCAAGAAATGCAGTCACTCTTATGCCTTCCTGACAATTGAGGAAACGTTGTGTGCCCAGGATAGTTCACTACTTAAGTGGATTCCAAGGAACCTGGTGCTCTCTACTTTCTAACAACCAATCTATTATTGTGCTATTGAGGGTGGTTGTCTCTAGTCCTTCTGAAATCTACAATCATCTCCCTTGTCTTGTCCACGTTGAGATTTGGGTTGTTAGTCTCACACCATAACGCGGGATTTTCCACCTCTTCTCTAGTGCAACTCATCGTTGTTGCTGCTGAGGCCAACTACTGTCATGTCATCTGCAAACTTGATGACTCTTTTGAAGCTAGACCTGGCATTGCAGTCCTGGATCAGTAGTGTGAACAAGAGCGAGCTGAGCACACATCCCTGAGGTGCTCCAGTACTCAGCGTGACTGTACTTGATGTTCTGCTACCGACCCTGACAGACTGTGGTCTTTCTGTTGGGAAGAAAGTAGTGACAACACTCAATTAGCTGATCTATCTCCCTCCTCTATGGTTCCTCATTACCAACTGTGATTCTGCAGACGACCATGATGTCATTAGCAAATTTATAGATGGTTTTGATTGTGCCTACCCACACAGTTATGGGTGTAGAACGTGTGGAGCAGTGGGTTGAGCATATATCTTTGTGGTGTTCCTGTGTTGATCATCAATGAGGAGGAGATGATGTTTCCAATTCATACTAACAACGGACTTCCAATGAGGTCAAGAATGCATATGCAGTGGTGGGGTGCAGATGCTTGTTGACCAGCACTGAGGGAATGATGGTGTTGAACTGTTGTCAATGAAGAGTACCAAATGCATATGTTGCTGTTTTCTAAGTGATCCGAAGCAGAATGGAGAACCAGTAATATTACAACTGATAACGAGCTATTGCGATGGTTGGTGAATTCTATTGGGTCCAGATCTTTACTTAGGTACGTGTTAATTCTGGCCATGACCAACCTCTCAAAGCATTTTATCACAGTAAGATGTAGATAGACATTGAGGCAGCTCACTCTGCTTTTCTTGGGCACCGGGATAATTGATGCCCTTTTGAAGCAGGTGGGAACCTTTAACTTCAGCAATGAGAGATTGAAAATGTCCATGAACACTCTGGCTAGTTGGTTGGCACAGATTTTCAGAATCCTGCCAGGTACGCCATCGGAGCCTGATGCCTTGCGAGGATTCATCCTCTTGATGTTCTGAAGTTGACCTCAGAGACAGGTATCACAAGGTCATCAGCCTCTGTAAGAATTCTCATAAGCACCATTGAATTCTCCTCAAAACGAGCACAAAAGGTGTTCAGCTCCAGATGGTGAAGCATTACAGCCATTTCTGGAGTTCAGCCTCACTGAAGGTCAGCGTCGTTGTGGGAGGGAGGAGGCTGCATTCATGGCCCTTGCCCCCCAAAATGAGTTATTGTGCCACCCTCACATGAACATGAACATGAACAGCACATGAAAGTGCCATATGATTGGCAGTTTGTGCCCCCCTGCAGTTACCCTAATGCTCCTCTGATTAGATTTGTTCTGAAGCTGACTCTGCTCTGTAAGATGTAATGGCCTGAAATCCCTGCCATAGCTAGCAAATATTTGACTCTATCTCTCAGATTGGTGCAATATCATGGGCCTAGTTTGAACCCAATTTTCACAGTCAGTAAGTCAGTGGTAGATCTATTAGGATTACAGTTTGCATGTCATCATATCAGAAACATGGAATTCTGATGACAGCTAAATTGGAAAAGGATTCTTGTAAGAGCTGAAGTTGTTGAAGATGTCGCTCATAATATTCTGGCGGGAACTCTTCCATTTCTGATGGTTGTATGTCATCAAATTTCTGTGAAGTCTTGACTAAGTAGAGTTTTCTTTGAAGCCCAATTGAGTCCTTTAACTGTCATAGCATTTTTGTTGCTATGTCTATCCAGATATTAGGTTGGTGAAGATGATAGTGCCAGCGACCTGGATTAGAATCTGGTATTATCTGTAAGGTGTTTGTACCTTGTCTGCGTGGGTTTCCACCTTGTGCTCCAGTTTCCTTTCACCATTCAAAATGTATCATGGTTGTAGAT
Source organism: Narcine bancroftii (assembly GCF_036971445.1). Taxonomy (NCBI): domain Eukaryota; kingdom Metazoa; phylum Chordata; class Chondrichthyes; order Torpediniformes; family Narcinidae; genus Narcine; species Narcine bancroftii. The sequence continues at coordinate 77,393,745 of NC_091472.1, read as the reverse complement.
TAATTGGGTGTATTTGGGCGGCATGGGATTGTGGGTCAAAAGGGCATGTTATTGTGTATATCTAAAAAAAAAATTGAAATTATACAAGCTCTAAGTCCTGTCATTGAAGTGCTTTCATTTGATGCCTATTGATCTCAGTTCTGCTGTCAAATACTGCCTTGATGTCAAGGGCAGTCTTCTCATCTTTCAGCATTTTCATCCATATATGGACTAAGAAATTATGAGGTCTGGAACAGAATGGTCCTGATGAAACTCAAACTGGGTATTTATGACTCACCACCAATGACAGCCAGAATAATTATTATCATGATTGACTAAATTGATTGCAAGAAATTTGTTGTATGAACTTGTCCTTTTTCTGAACAGGACATAACTGGAAAAACCATACAACATTACAGCACAAAAACAGGCCCCTTCAGCCCTTCTAGTCTGTGCCAAACAATTTTTTTTTGCCTAGACCCACTGACCTGCACCCAGCCAATAGCCCTCCATTCCTCTCCCATCAATGTACCTGTCCAAATTATTCTTAAATGTTAAAACTGAGGCCCCATTCATCACTTCAATTGGCAGCTCTTTGTGTGAAGAAGTTCACCCTCATATTCCCCCTAAACTTTTCCCCTTTCTTAACCCATGTCCTGTGGTTTGTTTCTCACCTACCCTCAGTAGAAAATGCCTATCTACATTTACTCTGTCTATCCCCCTCATTATTGGGGAATCAGAGGTGGAGAGGGTGAGCAAATTTAAGTTCTAGGGAGTGTAGAGCTCGTCGAAAGAATCAAAGACGTTGATCCAAACCAAGGCTTTTATTAGCAAAAGACAGGAGCTCTTCACAGGTGGCCGACCAGTACGGAATGATCCGACCTGGCTAGGGACACAACCCTTTAAGGCCCAGACAATAGGCGTGACTTAGCTCTCAGCCAATCGCTGTAAGCACAGTCTAGATACAGTAACTATATACACTATGTACATTGGTGATAGATCTGTACTATCACATTCACCCCTTCTTGGAGAACTGACCCTGGAAAAAAAACCAAAAAAAGAGGTAGAGAATGAAGGTAGGTCAAGGACTGTAGCGGTCAGGGGGTCTGACCATCCGGCGTGACCGCCGTGGTGCCAGGATTGGGGTCGCTGGAGTGGTGTCACCAGCGGGCTCGTAGGGTGCGACCACTCCTTCGCTCAATTCCCCAGTCGTGTTGTCGGCAGGGTGGCCCGGGTCGTTGGAGTGCTGTTGGTCCTTCTGTTGTGACACAGGGCATGGGGAATAAAGAGTTGGGGAAGGTTGGGTTGGGGGGTTTGCTGGGTCTACCGCATCCTGAGCTAGGTCCCGCACCGAAACAGTGTCCTCCCGCCCATCTGGGAACTCAACGTAGGCGTAATGTGGGTTCGCGTGGTGTAGAATCACTCGGTCGACCAAGGGGTCGTTCTTTGAGTGCTGGACATGGCGTCGCAAAAGGACGGGGCCAGGGACGGTGAGCCATGCTGGTACAGTGGTTCTTGATTTGGATTTCCTCAGGAAAAGGAACATCCTTTTGTGGGGGGTGGCATTTGTTGCGGTACATAGGAGGGAGCGGATGGAGTGTAAGGCACTAGTGAGAACCTCCTGCCAGTGAGAGGTGGGGAGACCTTTAGACTGGAGAGCCAGTGTAACCGCTCTCCATATGGTGGCATTCTCCCTCTCGACCTGGCCGTTACCGCGTGGGTTATAGCTCGTGGTCCTACTTGAAGCGATACCACACTCCAGAAGGTACTGTTGCAGCTCTGCGCTCATGAATGAGGACCCCCTATCACTGTGGATGGAATTGGAGTACCTGAAGATGGCGAAAATACTGTGAAGGGCCTGTATCACTGAGGTGGCAGTGGTGTCTGGGCAGGGCACAGCGAACGGGAAGCAGGAGTACTCGTCGATGGCTGTAAGGATGTAGGTATTATGATTGGTCGATGGTAGGGACCCCTTAAAGTCTACGCTAATTCGCTCGAAGGGGAGGGTGGCTTTGATAACGTGGGAGTTAACCGGATGGAAGAAGTGGGGCTTGCATTCAGCGCACACCGAACAGGCTCGGGTCATGGAGCAGATCTCCTCGACTGTGTAGGGTAGGTTGCGCGCCTTCACAAAGTGGGCAAACCTAGTGACCCCTGGATGACAGAGCGCCTCATGGAGTTTCTGTAGTCTGTCCATCTGTATGCTGGCGCACGTACCCCTGGAGAGCGCGTCAGGCGGGTCGTTGAGCTTACCAGGCCGGTACAGGATGTCATAGTTAAAGGTGGAGAGTTCGATTCTCCATCTGGCGATTTTGTCGTTTTTTATCTTATCACGCTGGGTGTTGCTGAACATGAAGGAGACCGCGCGTTGATCAGTCAACAGTATAAAGCGCCTCCCAGCGAGGTAATGTCTTCAACGACGCACCGCTTCAACTATGGCCTGGGCCTCCTTCTCGATCGAGGAGTGTCTACTCTCTGGTCCCTGGAGGGTTCTGGAGAAGAAGGCTACAGGCCGACCAGCCTGGTTCAAGGTGACTGCCAGGGTGAAGTCGGATGCATCATTCTCAACTTGAAACGGGACAGACTCATCGATCGCGTGCAGCGTCACAGTGGCGATGTCGGATTTGATTCAATCGAAAGCCGCTCTGGCTTCGGTCGAGAGGAGAAAGGAGGTGGTCTTGATAAGAGGATGCGCCTTGTCGGCGTAGTGTGGAACCCATTGGGCGTAATACGAGAAAAGGCCCAGGCAGCGTTTGAGCGCTTTCTGGGTATGGGGGTGGGGGGTAAGTCGATTAGGGGACGCATGCGGTCAGGATCTGGCATGACTATCCCGTTCTCCACCACGCAACCTAGAATAGCGAGTCGTGTGGTCCAGAAGACACACTTGTCCAAATTGTAAGTCAGGTTCAGCGGATGGGCAGTTTGAAGAAATTTGTCTAGGTTGGCGTCGTGGTCCTGCGTGTCATGGCCGCAGATGGTGATATTGTCCAGATACGGGAAGGTAGCGGTTAGCCTGTACTGGTCCACCATCCGGTCCATTTCCCGCTGGAAGACCGCAACACCATTCGTGACCCCAAATGGTACCCTGAGAAATTGATATAGTTGTCCATTCGCTTCAAAGGTCGGTCCTCGCAGCGGATCGGGAGCTGGTGGTAGGCCGAACGTAGGTCAATGGCGGAGAATATGGGGTATTGGGCAATCTGGTTCACCACATCCGTGATGCGTGGCAGGGGGTACGCATCCAGGAGTGTGAAGCGGTTAATGGTCTGGCTATAGTCGACCACCATCCGTAATTTTTCCCCGTTCTTGACAACCACCACCTGGGCTCTCCAGGGGCTTGAACTGGGTTCGATGATGCCCTCATCCAGCAATCTACGCACCTCACTCCTAATGAATTGCCTGTTTTTGTAACTATATTGCCGACTTTTGGTGGTCACAGGCTTCCAGCCAGGGGTGAGGTTTGCGAAGAGTGCTGGCGGGGCAATCCGGAGTGTGGAAAGGCCGCAGGATTGGCCCCGGGGCACGGGGGCGGGTTGCTCGGGTGCTTCGGGGGTGGGGCGATGGCAGACCGAGACGGGGGCGTGGGGTCCCCCAAAGTGTAGGGACACCGTTCGGAACTGACACTGAAAATCTAATCCCAGCAACACTGGGACGCACAATTGGGGAAGGACGAATAATTTGAACTGGGTGTCCGTTACGCCCTGTACTTCCAGCGTGGCGATGCAATACCCCTTTATCCTGGTCGAGTGCGACCTCGTCATTAATGAGATCCTCTGGGTAGTGGGGATAATGTCAAGTCCCCAACAGAAGGCCAGATCTGGCTGGATAAAGCTGTCAGTTGACCCAGAGTCAAATAAGCAATTGGTGTAGTGTCCATGCACTTTAATCAGTTCCATTGCTCTGGTGAGGGGATGAGAGCATTGCTGGTTTAGTGTTATTGAAGCAGTTGACAGGGGAGTTTCGCGTGATGACGTCACGCAACGGGATGACGTAATAGACGTAGTCAACGCTGGAGGAGCAGGTTGGAGGAACTCCCGGAAGTGCTGTTGTGGCGGCGGATGAAAGGTAAGTAGTGGGGTTTGTAGTTGCTCGCGGTTGGCGGTGGGTAGATCGTCGGTCGCGGCGGTCGGGCCCCGGCGGTCATCAGCGATGGACGCTAGGGTGAGTACCTTGTTGGCCGCGAGGGTGGCTGTGGTGGCGGCAGCAGCAGCATCGGCCCCGGGGGTGTCTATGGCGGCGGCAGCCACAGCGGTAGCCACAGTCAGGACCGAGGCCAGGTCGAGTGTTCCGCACAGGGGCGAGAGGCGGGCCAACACCATGGTTGCGAGGGTGGGCTGCCCCTTCCGGGTTCGGCGTCTCCGTGACGTCAGGCGTTGCCGTGCAGGGGAGCCCTCGCTCTCATTGGATGAGAGCTCTGGAGAAGAAGAGTTTGAATGGGATAGTGGCGGGTGGGCTTCACACAAGGCACTGTGTTTGCCGGCGGCCATTTTAGACCTACAGACTGCAGCAAAGTGGCTGTTTTTAAGGCACTTCTGGCATCTGGTTTTTCTTGCTGGCTACTGGGACCTGCTGTGCTTGTCCCTCCCACAGAAATAACATTTTGGGTTCGCACGGGGCAGTGTAGCAGCAGCCGACAGGCCGTCAGTATCTCGGGGGGTGGTAGGGTAGAAGGGCACTCTACTCACATCAGAACGAGGGGTCCAGTCCCTAGAGAACTCGGTGGACTTTAAGGCTGCATCCTCCATTGTGATTGCAATCCAGGCCACGTCCTCTAGTTTTTCTACCCCTTGCTCGAGCAAGCGCAGCCTCACTTCGTTCGATCGGAGCCCGGCCACATAGGCATCCCGGACGAGATCGTTTGTGATCTCGGCAGCAGTTTTATCCACACAGTTACAATCCTTGCCCAACGCCTTTAATACTTGTAAATATGCCCTGCTGTACTCGCCGGGCTGTTGCTTCCTCGACGCAAGCACGAGCCGGGCATGAACTCTGTTCACCAGTTGATCATACAGTTCTTTCAGTACCTTTATGGCTGCAGTGTAAGTGGTCTCATCCTGGCTGTTCTCATAGACTCTCAAGGACACCATAGACAGCAATGCTGTTAGACGCTGGTTATCCTCCTCCACCTCAATGAATCTCAGGAAGTTTTCAAAGTTCAGCAGCCAGAAGATAAAGGCTTTGAAGGCTGTAGCTGACTGTGGGTCGATATCAAGTTTTTCTGGCCGAGTTAAACGCTCCATCCTTTTCAAAAAAATTCTTTTTGCTAATAAAATTGTAGAGCTTGTCGAAAGAATCAAAGACTTGTTGATCCAAACCAAGGCTTTTATTAGCAAAAGACAGGAGCTCTTCACAGGTGGCCAACCAGTCCGGAATGATCCGACCTGGCTAGGGACACAACCCTTTAAGGCCCAGACAATAGGCGTGGCTTAGCTCTCAGCCAATCGCTGTAAGCACAGTCTAGATACAGTAACTATATACGCTATGTACATTGGTGATAGATCTGTACTATCACAGGGAGTTACTATCTCGGAAGATATTTCCTGGACTCAACACACCAATGGCATTGTGAAGAAAGCACGTCAGCCCCTCTACTTCCTCAGGAGTTTGCGTAAGTTTGGTATGGCACCAGAAACATGGCAAATTTCTACAGAGGTGTGGTGGAAAGTGTGCTGATCGGCTGCATCATGGTCTGGTATGAGGGACACCAATACCCCTGAGCATAAAAGGTAGTAGACACAGCTCAGAACATCACAGGCAATACCCTCCCCACTATTGAGTACATCTACAGGGAAGCTGCAGTCGGAGAGCAGCAGCAGCAATCATCAAAGACCCACAACTCCCAGCACAGACTCTGTCTTTGCTGTTGCCATCAGGAAAGAGGTGTAGGTGTCACAAAACTCGCACCACCAGGTTCAGGAACACCTGCTACCTGTCCACCATCAGATTCCTCAATGGCAAACTCAATCAGAAACTCATTTAAGCACTCTTACTTTGTACTCTCTAATGATTTACTTCTTTATTCTCTTTGTATTGCAGTTTGTTAACATTTGTTATCTGTTCACTGTTTACATGTTTATGCTGTGTACAGTTTTTTGTTTGCACAATCAATAAGTGGTAATTCTGTCACACCCACAGGATAAAAGAATGTCAGGGTTGTATGTGATGTCATGTATGTACTCTGACAATAAATTTGAAATCTGACATTTTATTTGCTTTAAGACAGCAAGCACTTGGTTCTCTTTAATCTTTATCAGTTCCATGACCTCCTTGCTTGTTTTCCTTACATCCCATGACTCTGTGCCATTTTCCTGAGTGAATACTGATGAAAAATAGCAATTTAACACTTCTCCCATCTCTTTTGGCTCCATACAAAAGCCAACCACTCTAATCTTCACAGGACCAATTTTGCTCTTAATTACCTACAGAAACCCTTAGGATTTTCCTTCACATGGTCTGCCAAAGTATCCTCATGTCTTCTTTTAGCCTTCCTCATTTCTTTCTTGGTTTTTCTTGCATTTTTATACTCCTCGTGTATCTCATTTGCTCCATGTTACCTATACCTGTTATACATCTCTTTCTTCTGAACCAGATCCCCAATATTCCTCAAAAACCAAGGTTCCCTATGCCTGCTAACTTTGCCTTTGATCCTGATAGGAACATAAAAACTCTGTACTCTCAAAATTTCACCTTTGAAGGTCTCCACTTACCTCGCACTACCTTGCCCAAAATCAACATCCCAAACCAGATATTGCAGATCCTTTCTCATTTCCTCAAAATTGATCTTTCTCCAATTTAGAATCTCAACTCAAGGACCAGACATATCCTTCTCCATAATTAACTTGAAACTAATGGCATTATGATCACTGGACCCAAAATGTTCCCCAACACATAACTCTGTCTCTTGTCCTGTCTCGTTCCCTAATAGGAAATCCAGTATCCCCTCTCTCTCTCTCTCTCTCTCTCTCTCTCTCTCTCTCTCTCTCGTTGTTACCTCAATATATTGATTTAGAAAACTTTTCTGAACACATTTGACAAACTCCAAGCCATGCAGTCCTTTTACAATTATGGCAGTCCCAGTCAATATGTGGAAAGTAAAAAATCTCCTACTATCTCAACCTTATGTATCCTGCAGCTGTTTGTTATCCTCCTTCAATTCTCGTTGACTATTGGCAGTCTATAATACAAACCCACGAGTGTAGTCATACCTTTTCCATTTCTCAGCTCCACCCAATAAGCCTAGTGGACGAGCCCTCTGGTCTCTCCTACCTGAGCACAACTGTGATATTTTCCCTGATGAGCAATGCCACTCCTCCCCATTCATCTCCCCACCCCCGTTCTATCACATCTAAAGCAGCAGAAACTCAGAACATTGAGCTACCAGTCCTTCCTCTCCTGCAACCAAATTTCACTAATGGCCACATTGTCATAATTCCACATGCCAATCCATGCTCTAAGCTCATCTGCCTTTCCTACAATACTCCTTGCATTGAAATAGATGCACCTGAGAACATTTCCACCACTTACCACCCATTGACGTCTAATGGTGCATGCAATTTTAACATTATCTTTATCCTTCTCCATCCTCTATCTGCTCTAGCATTCCAATTCCCCTCCCCCTGTAAATCTATTTTAAACCCACCAGAGCAGCACTAGCAAACCTTCCCATAAGGATATTAGTCCCCCTCAGTTCAGATGCAAACCATTCTGTCGGAACAGGTAACAGCTTCCCTAGAAGTCAGCCCAATGATCCAGAAACCCTCCCTTGTGCACCATGCCTTTAGCCACATGTTAAGCTGCATTATCCTATTTCTAATCTCACTAGCAAGTAACATGGGTAGCAAATATGAGATCACTAACCTGAAGATTCTGTCCTTCAATCTACCACCTAACTCCTTGACTTCTCCTTGCAGGACCTCCTCACCTTTCCTATCCACATCATTGGTCCCTACATGGATCATGACATCTGGCTGCTCACCCTCTCTCTTGAGAATGCCATGAACTCTATCTGAGATAACACAGGGAGGCAACATACTTGATCTCTTCCAATGAACCTCTTATCTGTCCCCCTAACTATGGATTCTCTCCCCCCCCCCCCCCCACCTAAGGGATCACTACAGCTCATCTCTTCTCCTTCATTTCCTTCTTAGCCACAGGACTAAACTCCATGCCAGAAACCTGATCCCTGTGGCTTGTCCCGGGTAGGTCATTCCCCCCACCCCCACAGTATACAAAATGGTATTCTTGTTATTGAGGGGATGGCCATAGGGGTACCCTGCACTACCTGCCTGTTCCTTTTCCCTCTCCTGACTGTCATCCATCTACCTCCTCCTGCCTCCTAGGTGTGATGGTGTCCCTGTAACTCCTGTCTATCACCCCCCCATTTGCCTCTGGAATGATCTGTAGTTCATCCACCTCCAGCACCAATTCCTTAAATCGGCTTGTCAGGAGCTGCAACTGGATGCACTTCCCACATATGAAGTTGTCTTGTATACTGCTGGCTTCTCTGACAACCCATATTTTACAAGAGGAGCATTCCCCTGCCTTGGCTGCCATTCCCACTGTCTATGACTAGATTAATAGTTTTCAAACTGCACCCCCTAAACTCACATTCCACCTTAAACAATCCTTATGCCATTAGTGCTCTGTGATTAATTAAGGGATTGCTTAACGTGATATGTGAGTGGAAAGGGAAGGTTGAGAACCCAATTGTTACTGAAATATTTTGCTTGTGAAAAATTATCATTGGCTATTTCCTTTGGGGTTATGAAACCCTGCACATAACAAGCCAATAAAGTACGATTAAAACAGTGGTTTTCAAACTTTCCTTCACATAACACCTTAAGCAATTCCTTACTAATCACAGAGCATTTATGGCCCAAGGCCTTTTCATAGGCGGCCTCCACATCAGGAGGCGTGGCTACTGGTGCCATGACGCCATACATATGTGCCAAGCAATAGCCAACTTTGTTACCCATAGTCTTCCACATAGCAGGGACCACTCTGCATTTCTCACACTGGTTCCAGCTTCATGGGGGATTATGGGTACGCTTTGCTGCATATTGAGTCACTGACGTCGACGAGCTGCCCCGAAGGCCAAAGTCGCCTGGTAAAGTGCTGGAGGGGGGGCAGCGGGGCTGAAAAAGCCCACCCCGGCTGCCTCTTGATGGCCTGGGCTCACTGCCCTGACAGTCCATGTTGGTCGTCCCTGCCCTGAGGGGGTCATGGAGTGGGAGAGAGAAAAGTGAGGTAGGTCGTGAGCTGATGGCATCACCACGACATCATCAGCCCAACCCTAGACAGCCTCTTGAAACGGCAGTACATTCATGATGCGTGGCAGAGTGCTCCACTTCACTGCTGACACTACCTCGGAGAGGGATTGGAGTCAGCGCCTTGGAGCCGTTCAGGGAGCATTCATGAAGTAGCTAGTGAAGTTGTTCAAGTGAACTGGTACGGACCTGAAGGGCCAACATGGCCTGTTTCCGTGCTGTAAACGGTTATATGGTAAGTTTTCCGATGTGAGGGCAGGGAATCTCCGCCTTTATGTTAGGATTTTTTTGCTTTATGAAAGGGCCTATTGGGATTGCTTAAGGTGGAATGTGAATTTAGGGGAGCAGTTTGAAAACTGCTGAACGAGATGAACAAAACATATATCTAAAACTTGCCCTTACCTGTGCCTATCTACTGAATCCTTTTTTTGTTCCTCAAATAGAGTAGCCCTTTCTGACTTCAATCTATTCCTTGCCTCTTACCTGTTCTCACAGAAGCCTGTTGAACCAAAACCAAAGCCTTACCACTCCGACTTTGGTCTTGATGAGCGCTCCACTAGACAGTCCCTCACTTTTATAGGGACTTCTTCCTCCAATCATTTCTTCTTCCAATCAGTTAATGTCTCCGATGTAGAGGTGACTAAAAGGTTGAGAATCATTGCTCTAGACCCAATTGTTACTGAAATATTTTGCTTGAGAAAAATTGTCATTGGCCCATTTCCTTTGGAGTTATGAAACCATGCACATAATAAGTCAATTAGATATGATTAAAATAGTGGTTTTCAAACTTTTTCTTTCCATTCACATACCACCTTAAGTAATCCCTTACTAATCACAGAGCACTTATGGCCTAGAGATTATTTGAAGTGGTATGTGAGTAGAAGGAAAATGTCTGAAAAGCACTGCTCTAGAGGGTACAACCAGAGCCAAGATAATAATACTAGGGGTGATTCAGATATACAGGTGAGAGCCAAGAGGTCAAGATGGTGATAGTTTGAAGAATTCCAAAGTGAGGGAAGGTTAAACATATTTCTGTAGTTGCATGTGTGATTCTAAGATCGACACTAGGACTCCTGATAATGCTCACTGGCTACATAACATTCTGGATAGTGGGTGAATAGCCAACAGTTATGGTTCGTAATGACATAAGTAGAAAAAAGGTTGTGGTCCTACAGTTATATTTTGAAAGAATGAAGAGAAATGTGTAAGAAGCAAGACATTGAAGGCAGCAATCTCCAGATTACTCCAGTGCCTCAGGTCAGTGAATACAGGAATACAAATGGAATTCGGTTAAATGTACAGCTGCAGGAATAAGGGCTTTGGATTCCAGAGCATTGAGAAAGGCTCTGGATAATTATAGGCCAGTTAGCTTAACTTTGATGATGGGTAAATTGTTGTAACCAGTTCTAAGGAACAGAATAAAACTATAAACCAGAGGTTCTCAACCTTTTTTCCCCACTCACCTACCACCTTAAGTAATGCCTTTCTAATCACAGAGCACTTATGGCATAGGGATTACTTAAGGTGGTAGGTGAGTGGGGAAAAAAGGTTGAGAATCACTGCTGTAAACCCAATTGTTACTGACATATTTTGCTTGAGAAAAATTGTCATTGGCCCATTTCCTTTGGAGTTATGAAACTCTCCATATAACAAGTCAATTAGGTACAATTAAAACAGTGGTATTCAAACTTTTTCTTTCCACTCACCTACCACTTTAAGTAATCGCTTACTAATCACAGAGCACCTATGGCATTGGGATTACTTAAAGTGGTAGGTGAGTGGAAAGAAAAAGTTTGAAAACCACTGCCATAGATCTTTATTTAAAAAGGCACAGATTAATCAAGGCCAGTTGGTGAGGATTTGTTGAAAGGAAGTTTGACTGAGTAACAGTTAAATTTTTTTTGAAACAATAACAAGGAGAGTCGATTGCATCATTGATGCAGTCAACATCTATTTTGTGTTTACCCCAAGTTCCACAAGGCAGATTTATCAAGAAAAGTCTATGAGAACCAAGGGAGATTAGCAAATTGAATCCAAAATTGGCTCCGTGTATGTAAGTAAATGATAATGTTTTGATAATGTTTTTGTCATCGAAACTTGTTACGGGGTGTGGGGGGGGGGGGGGGGGTGGTCGAGGGGATAATTTCCAAAAGATTCCATCTTGGTTTCCTGATTTTTGTACTGTTGTAAACCACTGTATATATATGTTTGGATGTGCTGTATATATATATTTGGATGTGCTAGGACATACCCCTTGCTGATTGTGCTTGAGGCTCCTCCTACTGGCTCCTGAATAAAGGCACTGTGTCACAGCTCCCTCCTCAGTTCAGGGCAGTCGACCAGCATGGGCGGACATCCATTCTGTTGTTAATAAAAGCCTAGCACTTTCTCTACAACTTCTAGTCTTTGAAGTAATTGATGGTTCATCAGTTTTTTTATTAATTAGTTTTTTTGATAATGGAACAGAGCCTGAAGCCAGAAAAGCTGGACCTCAACCCATAATCACCCAACGCATCCAACAGCTTCAAACTCTCGCTGCGTTGCTTCGAAGCGTTCAACCACACAGAGACCATAGCCTCTGACAAATTGTGTGGACTCGCCTGATTGATCCTGGGGGAAGCCAGCGTGCACTTCTCGGTCTCTGTAGTACTGGCGCTCCTCTGGATCCCGGGTCCAAGGTGGCTGCTCCCTCTGGGTGCACATGGCGTTCCTTCCTGGCTGACCTGGGGAAGAAGCAGAGCTACCCTGCCTTCCATTTACATGACAATGGTTCTTGGCGGATGCCCACGGGCTCCTGCAGACCCGAGCATAACGGCCTTGTTTTCTACATTTTGAGCAGTTGCGTCTCTTGCCGGGCATCGTGCCCAGGGGTGGGGGTTTTGACTGCAGAACTGGCATCTACAGGTTGCATCTAGCTGAGCCGCCGTTGTCGACTCCACATTATCGGCCCGATCTTGATGGGGTGTTAGCGAGTCTAGCAGGGTTGCTGTGGTCAGGGAGGTATTCCCCGAGGTTGTTTCTAGCTGTCTCCATCGCCTCTACCACCCTCACAGCTTCTTCCAGGGATACCATTCTTTGTTCTAACAGCCGCTGGCAGATTTTGTTTGACCGGACCCCGCCACCAGCATGTCCCTCATCAGGTCCTGTGCTATTTGCTGTGGGGTTCTAGTGCGAAAGTTGCATCCTAGGGCTCTTACTGAGAGCATGAAATTCCCTGGTTGCTATCTTCTGGTCAGGAAACGATGTCTCACGTGTACTTTGCCACCCCTTGGAGATAGTTGGACTGGAGCCATGTCCATAGCCTCCCTGGATGAGGCGCAGTGCTGGACTAACCTATATGGGAGGTCTCCCAGTTGGGCCACTAGCAGCATGAAAAGGTCTTCCAGGTGCGCAGTCAGCAACATCACGTGAGCGTAGTTCAGGAAACAATGTTTCCAGTAGCTGAAGTGTGTGCGTGCACTGGGGGGGGGGGGTCTACTTCCAGGGGTTCTGGCCGTAGCATCATTGAGAGGTGCTGCCATTGATTCATTTCTAGGCGCCCCAATCGCTCTGGGGCTGGGGATTGTCCCCTCCACTGATGGACGTGGGGCTCCCCAGGGACCGACCTTACCTGGTAGGCATCCTCGCTGTCATCCCCTTGTCTGAGCCAGTCTCCACCAGGTTTGGGGGGGCTCGCACATGTTTCAACCATGAAGGATTCATCCCCCTCCTCAATCTCCTCCTCGTGCTAGGGTGGGATCGCCCACGTCAGGGGCAATCTTTGCCTGCTGGCCATATTTATGTGAGTGGAATAAATTGTGGCAGGCTGCACTAAAGGAAAACACAAGCACAATACTGTTTGAGGCAGCACAGCTTTATTTCACTCACATAAATATCTAGTTGGCTGCTAGCTGTGCTCACAGTGTGATCCCGAGGAGAAAGAGAGAGCACACGGTCGGGACCTCAACTTTATACCATGGGCCCTCTGGTGGTTGGATGTCATTAGGCCAGGTGCCGTATCTCTAGGCCACCTGATGGCCAAGTGATGTACCGCAGCATATCATCACATCTTTCCCCTCACCCCTCCCCTCTCCTTCTCCCCTCATAATATTAGCGGCCACATAAATTTAAAATGATTTATACATTGGCAATGATGATGGGTGGCTTCTTATGTATATCGACCTCTCTGGCCAGACTGTTAAGAACTAGTTTTTAACTCTTTGTTTTCAGGTTTAAATTTTTTAAAGTATCAAGGAATTGTTATGGCTATTAATGGTAAAAAGATTAAACCTCAAGTACAGAAGAAACTACATTTTCAGAGTGTTGAAGATTTAGAGCCTAAACAGTCTGCTACAACTTCAGGTTTGCTTTCTTTCAAGCCTAAACCACAGAGATTGCCTTTGGGAGCTGAAAAAATGACTTCTACTCACCAGGAGAAGGACATCACTGGAATTACCCATTCTCAGGAGGAAGGTGTGTGTGCCCCCAATGTGGATCCTGATTCTGGCAGCCTGCTGTCTTTAATGGAGGGGGCACGTAAGAAGATGACTCCATTGCTTGAAATACCCCAGGATATACTCCAATCTGAATATTTTGGTCTTTTTTGTGAGTTTTTGAAGCAACAACGGGTTGCGGGGGGAGAACAGCGTCGGCCCCCTGAGGAAGTCGGGGTGCCGACGCTGGGAGTTCAGACCCGCAGTTAAACTGTTAAACTGCCTGTTGTTGAGATGCAGTCTGCCACTACGCAAGAGAAAGCAGGGCTGAGCTTTTCTGAATTACAATGTAAACAGCTAAGCCTTATCATTCAGCCTATGCTGAATGAAATGTCTCAGAGGCTCAGTTTGGAACTGGATACAGTTAAAATATGTGTGGAAGCATCTTGTGAGGATTTTAAACAATTTCAGGCTGCTTTTTTGAAATGTCAACAACAAATGGCTTCTAATACAGAAAAAGTGTTGGAGGTGGAAAAATTCGTTAAAGAATTGCGAGAACATGAGAGGGAGTTAGAGAGGAAAGTAGATTATTTGGAGAATCAAAGGAGAAGGAATAATGTGAAGATTGTTGGTTTGCCAGAAGGTATGGAAGAACAAGATCCTCTTCGTTTTTTACCGAATGGATTCCACAAATACTGGGGCAGGAATTTTTCTCTGGAGGTCTGGTATTGGAAAGAGCTCACAGAGCCTTAAGAAGAAGACCTCTGCCTGGTCAACCACCGAGACCCATGATAATTCGATGCTTGAATTATTTAGACAGAGAAACGATACTTCGTTTAGCAGTGCAAAACGCGAGACAACGACAAGCTCCATTTATGATTCTGAATAGTAGAGTTTTTTTCTATCCTGATTTGAGTCAAGAGGTTATTCAGCGTCGGCGTCGATTTAATCCAGTTAAAGAAGTTTTGTGGTGTAAAGGTTATAAGTCTACTTTTCGCTATCCGGCAGTGTGGAAGGTGTTTTGTGGAGACTTTCAATCTCGGTTTTTTGAGAATGAGTGTGAAGCAATGAGTTTTGCTCATTCGTTGCCAGATGTAAGAGGACAAAGATGTAGTCCACCATTGTCTCCTAAAGAAAAATCTGGTTGTTCTGGAAATGGAAGAAACAGCAGAAATGGGGTCGCCGAGTCTGGAATTTCTTGGATGAATAGAAGAACTTTTTTATTTTTATTTTCTTTTTATGTCATTATGATATCTTGTTGTTATTCTTTGTTTGGCTGGGGAGGGAGAAATTTGCTCTATGTTCTACTAGTCATCAGCCACTGGTGAGTGATCCACACCCAACTTTTGTTTAGGGATTACTACCTTTTGGTAGTTTTTTTGGGTTTTTTTTTTTATTTTTATTTTTTTATTTTCATTTTATTTAGACTTTAATTTGTGGTTTCTTTTTCTCCTATTGGAGGGCCTATTTACGTTGATCTGAGTCTTTATATATTGATATTATTAGTTTTTAGTAATATTAGTGGATATGTCAAAGTTGAAGTTTGCTACTTTTAATGTTCGGGGTTTAAACAGTCCGATTAAGCGTAAGCGTATTTTTATCAAGTTTGATCTTTGGTAGAGATATGATTTTACCTGAAATGATTAAATTTGAGACTTTTGGCATAATGAGATGAAATATTGTTTAATAATGGAAAAAATTACATATGTTTCGTGGAAAACTATAGTTTCTTTTATTAATAGGTGGTTATTATAATCAGAATATTTACATTTTGATTTATATTGACTAGATTTTAATATGTATGCTTTACTTTCCTTTATTTTTTTCTTTTTCCTTTATGGCTCTCCTTAGGAGAGTTGGCTGAAAGTGGGGGGGGGGGGTTTCTTTCTTTTTTTTAAAATATATATAAAATCTAATGTTCATGCTTTGTTTATTGTTATATATGTTACTTATTATCTGTATTTTGAATGAATAAATAAAGTTTAAAAAAAAATTCAAAAATGTAAAACTAGTCTTTGCCCCAGAAAAATGTCAAGATATTAAAGGCATGCAGTTCCAGTGTAGGAAAATGGTTGTGGTTTAAGAAAAACAGATTCAAGAGAGGATGAGGTTTACCGCACATGCTTATTGTCACTACAATGCATAGTTGATATTTTTCAAATTGATTTTTATGAGCATTCATTTGTTAGATTGTAACAGAAAATATCAAACCATTTTCTGGACAAAACCTTAGTTGCTCAAAAGATGAAAACGCAGGGCAAAAATGTAGAGAGACCAAATACTGATTCAATAATTACAAGAAAAAAAGTATTTTTAAACTGGTAGTCATTCTGTCAACAAAAAGTTTACAGATAAAACAAAGGAATCTTGGAATGGGGAGGTATTCAGACAACTTTGGTGCTAATTTATAGCTCTCTCTTCAGGCCAACATTCCAAAATTTGACAGGTGATACGGACAGTGAACTTGGGTGCAACACCTATGATTCAGGACTGATTGATGACCCCTTGGCCTGGACCCAGGCAGGTAAAATAAATTTTGCAAGTAAATGTTTGAAAAGAAAATAAAGTGAGAATCTGGAAAATTTGCTACTTCATAAATAAACTGCCTAAAATGTTCACAAGGAACTAAAAGTTTACTTAAGAGTTAATATTTTAAAATGACCTCTTTCACCTCTATTTTAATGTAATTTTGCTGATCACAACAAATATTTTCATTCTGAAAATTCATGACTATTTTTAATTGTTAGTATTTGTAATTTTTCCAAAATAATTCACACTTTAATTGTTTGCATACATAATCTTTATGAATGATGGTCATTAAATCTCAAATAGCATTGAATAACAAAAAATAATACATTGTGTATTTTCAAGGGAACTCGTTTGATGGCACAGAACCACAGGTAAGATTTGTTATTTCATTGTAATTTTATGTGAAATTAATTTTTGTATTTGCAAAGGTCATGTATCAGAGCCCACCATTTAGTGAGGGATGGGACAGCTGAGGTAGTAAGAAATGAAAGTCAGGATTCAGTGGTATTATTGTGATGGTAGGTGGGATTTGCAGTCCAGAGATTAGAATCTGGTGGCAGTTTTTTTTTCTGTGGAGTGAGTCACAAATAGTAACCATTTCTTAATTATTTCTCATGAAGAGATTTGACTAGATATTTTCAAACAAATCAGACCCTTGTGACTCTGAAGCAATATTTGTATTAGGGGAGTCGATATTGTCACAAAGGTTTTTTTTAAATCAGTCACATTCACAAGTTGCTCTCAGTGTTTATTGACACTAAAGTAGGAATCCTCGAAAGCTGACTCACTGCAGTAAAATGATGGGCTTGTGAAAAATCAGCATTTTCAAATGGTTAGACAAAATTTTTCCTTAGTTGTTTAGAAGTGGCCCCAAATAAACATAGAAAGATGTTAATTTGAGTTCTCAACATCTATCCAAGTTTGTGTGAACAACCTTCAAAGTACAACTCTGTAGAAATCAGAACCACTGGGTGTAAATGCTAAATCTTACTTCACATTCCAAGTCTCTGAGAATATTAAAAATATTGGAAACAGTGTTAGTTTACATACAATTCCGATCATACATTAGATTCTCACTAGACAAATCAATTTATACCTTCTATGTATTTTGAATATTTATTAAAATGTATTCTTCCTTTACAGGAACTTAGTAACGTCAGCAATCTGAAAGTGGTGCATTTTGGTTTGGTGTGAAATTATATGAAAAAGTTAGTAATCTACCCAAAGAGGGATGCTTTAATTACGTGATCAAATTTCCAAAGAATCAAGCTGGTGTAATATTTCAAAATAAAATGTTTTATTATTGCTTCTGACATGACTTTCAGAAGTCACTCCTTCATCTTATCCAGCTTTACCTTACTTTCCAGCATACATAACTTCTCAATCTTACCTTATTTTGTGCTTCAACATTTTTTTGCTGGCATTCATCTAAGAACCATAACTGATCCCCTCCCATCCATGGAACTGTCTGCCCAAATTCACCTATTAACCAGCAAGAACCTGGAGAAAACCTATGCTAACTGTGCTTCTTCCTCCAGGTTCCCATCCTACTTGCCGGACTCCACCATCTTACTTTTCACCAAAAAAAACTTCCCTATAGTTTTAGGCCATCATCACTTGGATATTCCTCCTTAGCTGCCTTGCCTGACATTCCCCAAACCCCACACAAACAACCAGGTTCTTTGTTCTCTCCACACACAAATGGTGAGGAGCATAAACAAGATCTTTGATCCCCAGTGGTGGGACAAAGGGAATAGGGGATGTGAAAAAAGAACCGGAGGAGGGATCATGCATTGACAGCAAGTCCAAGTCAGATGAAAATATATAAGCAGGCAATACAAGGCCCTTCAGCCCACTGAGTCTGTGCTGATCATCAATCACTAATCCTATTTCATTCTTCCCATGTTTCCATCAGATCATCCCAGAGTCACACACAAGTTAACACAACTGCATAGGAGAGGAAACCAGAATAGACTCACAGTCACAAGAACAGCACATGCCCTCCACACCAACCAGAAATCAACATTGAACTGTATGGCAGCACCCCTACAAGCTGCTCTCTAATATTAAAAGTTATTATGACAAAATATTTTGACCATCCAATTTAAAACGCAAATTATTTTCTCACAGAAGATTTTACTTTAATAGAGCAATTCAAATGCATTTTCCAATTATGATTTTTTTTAATTATTGCTTGTCAACCTCAACACATTTCAAATATTTTAGTTATTTGGAATTGAGTACCAGTGTTCCAATTAACTTTCATTTAAAATCAGGTCATAATTGAAAATAATTTATTTTCTCCTTATATTTTAAGAATAGTCAATATTTTAAGAACGTTTCTGGCAGTATATTGACTTGGTACACAACAAAACACATGCTTTCATCTCCAAGAACTACTAATGTCCATTTCACTCATGGCTTCTGTTGAAGCTGATGATGGCCTGTATGAGGGATTAACCTAGCATCAATCAGTGGTGTATAATCCTTCACGCATGGCATTTTTCTTTGCTTTTACGTTAAGAGGATTAGAAATTAGAATGTATAAATTGATGATTAAAATAAACATGATCAAGATTGTTTCAATTCTTGTATTCATTCAATATATATAATTTTTTTTAAACCCAATTAGAAATTTATACGTTGTTTTAAAACCCATATAAACTTGCTTTTGGAACTGGCTATTTTGGCAACACTATCTATTAATGAATCATTATACATGATACAATCAAACTTGTGTAATGTCACTCAAACATTGTCATTTATCTTCAAGCAATACAGTTATTAGTTTTGTAAAAGTTAATGACAGACTTATTTGTATTGTAACTGCAAGTACACTACATCAGTTTAAAAGTAACGTTGCAAAATAAATGTTGATTAAAATTAAACATGTTTTCAACTTGTCTCAACCAGCTCTTCCTTATTACTCATCAGTCAGGATCCTTCTCAAAATAGTGTGGGCATCGTTCACCCATCAAAACATAACCAAAAAAAAAACACTATCCAAATGGTACAGTGCAATGACTTTGGATCTCAACGGTAATCTTTACATTCATCTCAGAACCATAGAACATTACAGCAGAGAAAACAGGCCCATCAGCCTTTCTAGTTTATGCCAAACTATTGTTCTGCCTAGTCCAACTGACCCACACCCAATCCATATCCCTCCACACCCCTCCCACATATTCACCATTTCAACTGGTAGCTCATCCCACATTCCCACCACCCTGTGGGAAGAAATACCCCCAAATGTCGTCCCCCCCCAAAAAAAATCTTCTCCCCTTAACCCATGTCCTCTGGTTTGTATCTCACCTAACCTCAGTGGAAAAAGCCTGCATCCATTTACTCTAAACATCATAATTTTATATACCTCTATCAAATCTCCTTTATTCTTCTGCACTCCAGGGAATAAAGTCCTAACTGGTTTAACCTTTCCCTGAAACACAGTTCAAGTCCCCTGTTCCTTTTGTCATCAAGATCCTCTTGGCGTCATATGAAACTCCCCCCCCCCCCCAAAAAAGAAGGCAATCCTTTGGCCCACTGCACAATGTAGGAGTAGAATAAGGCCATTCAGCCCATTGAGTCTCCTCTGCCATTCAATCATGGGATGATGTATTTTTCCACTCCATCCCATTGTCCTGACTTTGACCCATAAACTGTCACCCTTATTAATCAAGAACATATCAACCTCCATTTTAAATATACCCAATGAGATGGCCTCTACGTCACCTGTGGCAATGAATTGCACAGCTTCACCATCCTCTACTGAAAAAAATTCCTAATCTCTGCTCTAAAGGGGTGTCTCCTAATACTAAGGCTGTGTGTTCTGGTCCTTGACTCTCCCACGACTAGAAACATAATATCCATTCCACGCAGCCCCTCTCTGTATTCTACAGGTTTCAATTAGATTTTCTCCTTATCCAAAAGGTACATGCACAGAACAATCAAACACTGCTCATACATTAACCCTCTCATTCCTGGGATCAATATTGTATACCTCCCCTAGACCTTCTCCAATGCTCAATGTTCCGGGTTTCCATTGTTTGCTCGTGAGGGAAAACATCACAGCTGTGCTTAGGCAAAACAGACTAGAGTGCTCATCTACTCAGGCTATATAGGCAGAGGTGAGGAAGAAGAAAGGTATGTTTGTATTGTACATGTTGTATTGTAGACCACCCAATAGCCAGCAAGAATTGGAGGAACAAATCTGTAGAGATAGCATACAGCTTCAGGAAACAGTTTCCACATATTGACTGGGATTCCCATACTGTAAAAGGGCTGAATGGCTTGGAGTTTGTCAAATGTGTTCAGGCAAGGATGTTTTCTAAATCAATATATAGAGGTACCAACTAGAGAGAGAGAGCAATATTGGATCTCCTATTAGGGAACAAGACAGGGCAGGTGACCGAAGTATGTGTAGGGGAACATTTTGAGTCAACTGAATATAATGCCATTAGTTTCTAGTTAATTATGGAAAAGGATAGGTCTGGGCCTCAGGTTGAGATTTTAAATTGGAGAAAGGTCAATTTTGAGGATACGAGAAAAGATCTAGAATACATGGGTTGGGGTAAGTTGTTTTCAGGCAAGGATGTGCAATGCAAGGTGAAATTTAGAGAGTACAGAGTTTGTATGTTCCTGTCAGGATCAAAGGCAAGGTTAGCAGGCATAGAGAACCTTGGTTTTTGAGGAATATTGGGGATCTGGTTCAGAAGAAAGAGATGTATAACAGGTACAGGTAACATGGAGCAAATGAGATACATGAGGAGTATTAAAAAAATGCAAGGAAAACCTCAAGAAAGAAACGAGGAAGGCGAAAAGAAGACAGGATTTCCCTTTGCATTGTCTGCCAAAGCTTAAGAGTTTATATAGGTCTATTAAGAACAAAACGATAGTAAGGAACAACATTGGCCCCCTTGAAGATCAGAGTGGTTGGCTTTGTATGGAGCCAGAAGAGAAGGGCAAGAGATCTTAAATGCTTTTTTTTGCGCAAGTATTTACTCAGGAAACTGGCACAGATTTGTGGGAAGTAAGGAAAACAAGATCATGGAAAGAGGAGCAAGTGTTTCCAGTCTTAAACAAGGGTGGATAAATCCCCAGGGCCTGACAAGACCTCAAGGGAAAGTGCTATAGAAATTGCAAAGGCTTTGGCAATTTAAAAAGAAATATTTAAAATGTCCTTAGTCACAGGTGTGGTGCCAAAGGACTGGAAGGGAGCTCATGCTGTTCCTTTGTTTGAAAAAAAAGACTCCAAATGTAACCCTGGAAATTAGAGATCAGTGAGCCTGACATCAGTGGTAGGTAAATCATTGGAAAGTGTTCTTAGGAATTGGGTGTACAAATATTTGGACAGCCAGGGACTGATTAGGGATAGTCAACATGACTTTGTGCATGGTAGGTTGTGTTTAACCAATCTTACGGAGTTTTTCCCAAGGAGGTTACCAGGAAAATTGATGAAGGAAATGTTGTGGATGTTGTCTGCATAGACTTTAGTAAGGCCTTTGACAAGGTCCCACTCGGTAGGTTAGTCAGAAAGGTTCAGACGCTAGGTATTCGTGGGAAGGTAGTCAACTGGGTTCGATATTGGCTACATAGGAGAAGCCTGAGAGTGGTAGTGGATGATTGCTTCTCAGTTAGGAGGCCTGTGCTGATCAAAAACCAAGGTTCTCTATGCCTGCTAACCTTGCCTTTGATCCTGACAGGAATATACTGGGACCATTGTTGTTTGTCATCTATATCAATGACCTGAATGATCAGCAAATTTGCAGATGGAGGTGCTTTGGACAGTGAGGAAGGCTTTCAAAATTTGCAGAGGGATCTAGACAGCTGGAAAAACAGGCTGAAAAATGGCAGATAGAATTTAATGCAGTCAAGTGTGAGGTGTTGCATTTTGAAAGGACAAACCAAGAAAGGACGTACACGCTAAATGATAGGGCACTGTGGAGTGCGATAGAACAGAGGGATCTGAGAATAAAGACATTTAGTTGCCTGAAAGTTACATCACAGGTGAATATGGTTGTAAAGAGAGATTTTGGCATATTGGCCTTCATAAATCAAAGTATTGAATATAGAAGCTGGGATGTGATGTTAAAGTTGTATAAGACATTGATGTATTGTGTGCAATTTTGGTCACCTAACTACAGGAAAGATAACAATAAGATAGAAAGAGTGCAGAGAAAATTTACTAGGGTGTTGCCCAGACTTCAGGAACTGAGTTACAGGGAAAGGTTAAACAGGTTGGGCTGCAGGTCTAAGCTAGGCTATCAGGCCTAAGAAGAATAATAGTTGACAAGGACTAGAAGAGCATGGTTCTGTGTTTTAATGTTCTATGGTTCTATCCTTCCTTAGATTATGAGGCCCAAAATTGTTCGCAATACTCCAAATGTAGTCCAATACCTTTCTATCATTTTCAAAATTTTCCACACAGCCATCAATTGATTCATTTTAATCATATATATATATATATATATATATATATATATATACAGCATGAAAAGTAATAGACTTTGGTCTACCAACCCCTGTGGACACAGTCATCAGCAGGCCAGCCAAAAAAGCCCCCTTGATTCCACCCTCCACACCCCCCATTGCCTTCTGCTAGTCGGCCAATCTTCAATCCATACTAGTATATTAGTACCTTTCCTGTAATACCATGGGCTGGTCTTGTTTATCAGATTCATGTGTAGTACCTTGTCAAAGGTCTTTTGAACATCCACTGTCTCTCCTTATTTATGTTCATTGCTTGTTCATTGAGTTCCAAGTCTGGTGTTTGAGCACTGTTGTTCATTTGAAATTGGCAAGTTGTTCATTGCTGCGATCGGGAGAAACAGATTAGGGTTTAAATAATTTATGTTCTAAGTTGGATAGTCTATGTAAAAAGATGGTCACGCCAGAGTATTTTGGCTGCCTGTCATCATTTAGATAGTAATCAATTTATTTCTAATTGTATGTTCAGCATTTTGGATCACCATGTATTGTATTAAATGGGCTATATCAGTGGTTCTCAACCTTTTTCTTTCCACTCACATACCATTTTAAGTATTCCCTATGCCATCAGTGCTCTGTGATTAGTAAAGGTGGTTTGTGAGTGGGAAGGTTAAGACCCAATTGTTACTGAAATATTTTGCTTGAGAAAAATTGTCATTGGCCCATTTCCTTTGGAGTTATGAAACTGTGCACATAATGAGTCAATTAGGTATGATTAAAACAATGGTTTTCAAACTTTTTCTTTCCACCCACATACCACCTTAAGCAATTCCTTACTAATCAAAGAGCACTTATGGCATAGGGAATACTTAAGTGGTATGTGACTGGAAAGAAAAAGATTGAGAACCACTGAACTATATAAATAAACTACTACTACCTAACCTGCAGTTACTTCACCAAAGACTTCCAACAGATTTGTCAGGGAAGAATTCCCCCAAAGGAAACAATGCTGACTTTGGCCTATTTTATTATGTGTTTCAAGTACCCCAAAACCTCATCCTTAATAATGGATTCAAGAACCACTGAATTTCCTGTCTTGCCTCTCCCCCTACTTAAAGAGTGGAATGACATTTGCAATTTTCCAGACCTCTGGAATCATTCTTGAAAAACCAGTACTAATTAATTTACAATCTCTTGAGCTACAGAATTTCATGATTTGCTCATGACAATAAATTCTGATTCTTCTTTCAGAACCCTTGGATTTAGTCAATCCAGTCCAGGTGACTTGTTCACCTTCCACCCCTTCTGCTTCCCAAACACTTTCATCATCGTACATCTATCAATACAAATCTTTTCTTTCCTGCATTAATTTCATTTTCCTTTTATGTTTTGGGCACATTCAACTACTCTATAAAAATTACTCCTTAGATCCCCTTTAAATCTCCTCCTCACTTTAAACCAATGCCCTCAAGTTTTAGACACCCCCCATCAGGTACTAGCCATCTACCCTATGCCTCTCATAGGTTTCAACACTTCTATCATGTCAAAACTCAGCCTCTTTCACTCCAGGAAAAACATACCCAGCCAATGCAATCTTTAATAAATCGTGCCTTCTAAAATAGACAACCTTTTTGTACCTTCTCTTGAGTAATCACGTGGTTCCTATGGTGCGATGACCAGTTGTTTGCTGCTGACTGTAAAACTGCAGAATTGATCTGTGTGTGTTGCTCTCAGAGAAAGCCGGTTTGATTCTGTTTGCAAAACCACATGACCCTCCTAGAACAACAAGTTCCACTCCAGATCGAATGCTGCTCTGACAAGTTCTTTCATCTGTTGCCTTTTTGTAAACAATAATCCATTAGTGAAGTCTCTTGGGCACTCTCCAAAGCTTCTGCAAAGGCTCGAGGGGTGATATGTCCATCATTAGCAGAGCTCCAGTATTTTAAATATGATCTGTTTTAAAGTGTTTGTATGTGACCTACACTAAAAAAAACATATCTATATACTGTTAGTCCTTGACTTGTCAAATGCAAATAAATTGTCATTCCTAATCCCCTCTAGTTACTTTCCCACCACTGATGTTAGGCCCATAGTTCCATGGTTGTCCTTCTTAAATGAAGGCAGTTCTTGTTATATAGAGAATTTAGGTTAAAATGACTTAAGTTAAAATGTGATGATTAATCATAAACAGGGAAGCCAGAACGGACAGGGAGTTTACTAGCAGTCAAGGACAAAAGGATCTGCTGAATATGTTTTTTTAAACCTATCTTTTCATGGTCATAGTGAGAGACATGCAGGAGACAAAGGATTGATAAGAAGGGTGAGAAACAGAATTTAGTGTATGTAGAGTTCACAGCGTACGTAACGAACGTGATAATTAAAAATGCAGTTATACTTAGAATGCTTTTGTAATACTAACCAATTAAAATAGTATTAATAAGAAGGGGAAGGGCAAACAATAAGGGTATAAAAATCAATGCACTGTATGTATCGGGGCTTAACTGGTGAGAAACCAGTTGAGTCCAACTCTGCAGACTTGTAAATAAAGCTTGTCGTGTCATCAGTTTTAAAGAGACTCATGTGTGAGAAGTTTTATTTCTGACAGTTCTTCAGTCATTTTGTACCTCATCTCAAGCTAACAAAGTCACAGAGATCTTTGCTAGGGCCCAGCAATCTCCCTCCTTGCTTCCTACAAAACAGCTGTTTGACTCTGGTGTTTAATCTACCTTCATATGTTTCAAGACCTCCATTGTCTTCTCCTTTATAATGCTGATATACCACAGGATATCATTGATCCCTTCCCTGAATTTCCTAGCTTCCATCCCCTTCGCCATGGTATAGATGAGAAGAATTTAAGACCTTGCCCATATGCTATGGTCCCACTCATAGGTGGCCACACTGATGGTTATGAGGACCACCCTCGCTACCCTTTCACTCAATGTATTTATGGAATATTTTAGGATTCTCCTTAACCTCATCTTCCAGAGATATCTCATGGCCTCTTTTGCCCTCCTAATTTCCTACATCCCTCACTAGCATGATTCCAGCTATTTATACCTGCCATACACATTTTTCTTGACCCTTCACAACCAAGGTGTCCAAATCTTGTTGCCTTGACCTTTACTGTAACATGCAAGCCCTGAACTCCTATTCCACTTTTAAAAACCAGACGTCCCTTTCCCTGCACACAGTCTCTCCTAATCAACTTTACTTTTGAGAGTTCCTGTCTCCCCAATTGAAGACATTGTCATGGCCCAGTCCAAAATTATAATGAAACTAATATAATTATGATCACTGTTCCCACTGAGTGGAAAAGTAGTTCCTTCCCAATTTAGACCATTGCTTCAGAAAACTTTTCAGAACATTTTAAATTCTGCCCCATCTAATCCCCGTGCAGTTATTATCAACATTAGGGAAGTTAAAATCACCAATTATTAAAACCCTGTTATTCTAACACATAACTACACAGCCAGTGTGTGAGTGACTCAGGGTAGGAGTGGGACTTTGCTCACGAAAGCCTTGCGAGTCAAAGCCTCAGAGGCTGAGGAGACAGCACAGAAATTGAGGCAAGCGAAGGACAGACTTTTAAAACTTTTTTTTCATCTATTTCATAGTGGAAATGACAGCCAGGGTAAGGACATTCTCCTCTTGCAGAATGGAGATAGTCAGGGAAGTCAACGCTATCCCTGGTGACTTCATCTGTGAGAAGTGTACCCAACTGCAGTTCATGACAGAACATATTATGGAATTGGAGCTGGACTTGGATGAACTCTGGATCATTTGAGAGGCAGAGGAGTGATTGATAGGAGTTAAAGGGATGCAATCACACCTCAGAGGTAGGAGGAAGGTAGCTGGGTAACAGTCAGAAGAGGGAAAAGGGACAGACAGGCAGTGCAGAGTACACCTGTGGCCATTTCTCTCAGCAACATTTACCCCTTTGGATACTGCTGAGGGAGATGACCTATATGGGCCAGGCAGCAGCAGCTAGAGCAATAGCAGATAACTCCAAGCCTCAGAAGGGAAGGGTGAAGCCAGGTAGAATGATAGTCACAGGTGACTCAATAGTCAGGGGAATAGAAAGGAGATTTTGCAGCCACAAAAGAGTCCCCAGGATAGTGTGTTGCCTCTCAGGTCCAGGACGTCTCCGACCAGGTTAGAACATTCTTAAGGGGGGAGGGTGATCAGCCAGAGGTCATGGTACATATTGGTACCAATGACAGGCAGAGTAAGGTAGAGGTCCTGCAAGTGCAACACATTTACAGCGCCACTGATTGGAGTTAGAAGATAAAGGATTGGGGTTTTTAAAAAACTTAAAGATTACTAAAAAACTCAAAAGGATGGAAAGATATATGAAAGTAGGCTAGCAAATAATATCAAAGAAGATACAAAAAGTATATAAAGAATAAAAGAGGTGCAAGTAAATATAGGATAATCGGTGGGCCAGATGTTAAAGGGTATCAGGGAGGGAAAGTGAGTGCAGTAACTATTTCAAAGGAGAAGGTGCTCAAAGCTGAATGGACTAAGGGTGGATAAGTCTCCCAGACCAAATGAATTGCACCCTTGGGTCCTGAAAGAGGAAGCAGTAGAGATTGGAGAGGCATTGGTAATGATCTTTCAGGAATAGATTCTGGCATGGTCCTGGAGGACTGTAAAATTGCAAATGTCACCCAACTATTCAACAAAGGAGTGAGGCAGCAGAAAGAAAACTGTTGACTGGTTAGCCCAACATCAGTAGTTGGGAAGATGTTGGAGTTGATTGTAAAGGATAAGATGACAGAGTACTTTGAGACACATGACAGGTTAGGCCAAACCCAGCATGATTTCCTTAACAGAAAATTTTCCTTGACAAACCTAATGGAATTCTTTGAGAAGCAACAAGCAGGCTGGATAAGGGAGATGCAGTGAATGTTGAGTATTTGGATTTTTAAGAGACATTTGATAAGGTGCCACACATGACGCTACTTAACAGGAGCCCATTGTATAACAGGAAACATACTCACGTGGGTAGAGCATTGGCTTATTGGCAGGAAGCAGAGAGTTCAAATACAAGGATTAATTATATTCTGGTTGGCTACCAATTGCTAGTGGTGTTCCACAGGGGTCAATGTTGGGGCCACTTCTTTTTGTGTTGGATATTAATGATTTGGATTATTAAAGGAATGGCTTTGTGGCCAAGTTTGCAGATTATACAAAGGTAGGACAATCAAAGGTCATTTGATTGTCCAAGTACAACACAACAAAACAATGTTTTCCAATCCTTGGTGCAAAGACATGCACACAACCAGACATACAGACAAATACATATGCAGGACAAGTAGTATAGCTATATAAAAAAAAAATTTGCTTTGTACATATAGGAATCTCGGAGGTTTAGTGCGAGCAGTTCCTTTGGGCATTCAGCATTCTCACTGCCCATGTGAAGAAGCTGTTTCTCAGCCGGGTGGTGCTGGTTCTGATACTCCTGTATCTCTTCCCTGACAGGAGCAGCAGAAAGATGCTGTGTGCAGGGTGGGAAGGGGTCATCAATGATTTTGCGTGCCCTCTTCAGACATTGATCCAGGTAGATCACGTTCATCAGGGTGGGGAAAGGGGAGGGAGACTCCAGTGATCCTCGCTGCCACTATTATGGTCCTGTGGTTGACCTCCGATCCATTTCTCTGCAGCAACTGTACAGACCACATTGTGATGCAGCTGATCAGGATGCTCTCAATAGAGCTCCTATAGAAGGTTGACATAATGGTGGCTGGTAGCCTTGCCCTCTTTAATCTTCGAAGTGAAGTTGCTGTTGCACCTTCCTAACAAGTGAGGAGATGTTGAGTGTCCATGATGGGTCATCAGTTAAGTGAACACCAAGGAACTTGGTGCTCTCCACTCTCTCTACTACAGAGTTAATGATGTGTAGTGGAGGGTCCTCCTGAAGTCCACTGTCATCTCCTTCTTGTCCACATTGAGACTCAGCTTGTTACTCTTACACCATTTTGTGAGATTTTCCACCTCTTCTCTGAAGTGCGACTCATCATTGTTGCTGAGGAGTAATATACTACTCTCATGTCATCTGCAAACTTGGTGACACGATTGGAGCTGGATTTGGCAATGCAGTCATGGGTCAGTAGCATGAACAGCAGCAGGCTCAGTGTGACAGCACTCAATGATCTGCTACTGACCTGGACAGACTGTGGTCTTTCTGTTAGGAAGTCCAGAACCCAATCACAGAGAGGGGTGTTTAGTCCCAGCGAGGACAGCTTCTCCACCAGCCTTTGGGGAATGACTGTATTAAACGGCAAGCTAATGTCAATGAGGTGTCATTCTCCAGGTGGGCCAGGACAGAGTGAAGCGACAAGGCTATAGCATTGTTTGTTGAACAGTTTCTTCTGTAGATTAATTGAAGAGAATGAACAGAGAAGTCACAGTGGACAGTCATATGCTTTGGCAGAAAAAAAAAATACAGGCAGCCTTTTTTTTTTAAATGGGGAGAAAATTGAAAGTATCCAGATGCAAAGAGGCCTGGGAGTCCTCATGCAGGATAGCTTGAAGGTAAACTTACAGATAGAGACTGCAGTGAAGAAGGCAAATGCAATACTGGCTTTCATTCCAAGAGGATTAGTATACCAGAGCAGGGATGTGATGCTGAGGCTTTATAAAGGCACTGGTGGGACCTCACTTGGAGTATTGTGAGCTTTTTTGGGGCTCCTCATTTAAGATAAGCTGAAGTTGAGAGGGTTTAAAAGATATTTGTTAAGATGATTCCCGGAATGAAATAGAAGGAGCGTTTGACACCTCTTGGCCTGCATTTGTAAAAATTTAGGAGAATGAGTTTGGGGGTGGGGGAGGGGGGGGAGTTCTCATTAAATCATTTCAAATATTGAAAGGCATGGAGAGAGTAGATGAGGAAAGTTTGTTTCCCATGGTGAGAGAGTCTAGGTCAAGAGGACACAACCTCAGGATTAAAGGGTGTCTCCTTACAATGTGTAGGTATTTCTTCAGTCAGAAGGTGGTAAATCTGTAGAATTTGTTGCCACAGGATGTTGTGGAGGCCAGGTTATTGGGTGTATTAAAGACAGAGTTCGATAGATTCTTGATTAGCCAGGGCATTAAAGGTTATTGAGAAGGTCGGGGAGTGGGGCTGAGTGGGAAAATGGATCAGACCATTATTAAATGGTGGGACAGGCTCAATGGGCTGAATAGCCTATTTCTATTCTTATGCTCTTCTCTCAGATTTCCCCAAGCATTTGCTCCATTAATCCCCACTGACTGTTTGGGATCCAAGAATATAATCCCATCAAAATGGTCACTAAATATGATGTTGTTGCATTTGGTTCATTACGGTCATATACACAAAGGTGTATATTCTTGATGGAAAAAATTGAAAATTCTATAGGCAATAACTACATTATGGTCTGAGATGACAATATTAATAATAGGCTTCATTTTGCCTCGAGACTTCTCAACTACAAGGCCTACATTCTGTTTCACAGAATCTGACACCATTTACACTAATTCTCTATTAACCATTTTGGATGATTTTATTTTGTCACCAAAAGCTTCTGCCATTATTCCCCTTTTCACCAATTTTCTCCACCCAAAAAGGATCTGTTCTTCTATTGTTTTCCAATCTTTCAATCCGACTTGCTATATAAAAAAAATTAAAGCAGCATGCTCAGAGATGTGGGCATTTATTCACATTCCTCTATTTGAATGCCTTCCATATGCTCACCTGTTATGGGGTTCCTTAATTACTTAACTGGATTCTCAACCTTGAATTTGCTAGTTGATTACACACTTCCTGCTGCAGACCCAAAAATATGTCAAAGATTATTAGTGAGAAGAGCCCATGTTTTGTGATAATTGCAAACAAATAGTCTACTCTTGAAACAACACAAAAGGAAGGCACTAATCAGAGAGTTTCTGGAAAAACTCAGGCAATCCATCCCTCAACTTCATCTACATCCCCTACTACCTTAGAAAAGTTATCAATTTGTTAGAGGACCCATCTTGCTGAAGATGCACACTTCTTCCTTCTTTCAACAGCAGAAGATACAAGCTTGAAAACATAAAACATCAGATTCAAAGGGTTTCTTGCTGTTAGCAGACTCTTGAATGGACTGCTCATTGGTGAAACAGGATGCCCTTGCACTATTTAACTGTACTTGCTATATCCTGCACTTTGTCCAAGTAACATTATATCCTGAACTTTTTGACTTACGGTAACGCTACAACTTGGCACTCATGTTTTATTATTGTACTGTCTTCTGTACTTAAGTATGGGTTGATTTGCCTGGTTAGCACACAAAACAAAACCCTGCACTGCATTTTCTTCAATGTGACAATAAAATTAAATTCAATGTTATTTTTGAAGAAGATGGAGCAATAATGTAAGTGATAACACAAACTAAATAATTTATTCAGGAAGTAGGAAGCCCAGTATCCCTAACTTTGAGAAAAATAGTTCAGAGTGGGAGCATTACCAAAAATGCATGAAGAAGAAAAGGACCAAGATTGTACAATAGTAGAAGTCTACATATAATATCTGCCAGGAAACATTGCATAAGTTGGATTTTGTCACCTTCAAATCATAATAATGAATGCCTCTGTGCACAAGTTGAGCACAATACAGAAAGAAGATTTCCATTTGAGGAAATCCAAAAATAAAATCCATGGTTAATGAATTTTTTTTAAACTATAAATGTTAAGAGTAGCTAAAATGTTGAAACGAGAGTTCAAGACAGAGAAATTAGATCTGACAAAAGGAAATGAGAACAAACAGATTAAAATACTTTGTTTCTGTTACCAACGATGCTACCTGACCTGCTGAGTGTTTCCAACCTTCTCGGATTTTATTTCAGATTTCCAGCGTCTGCATTTTCAAAAACTTTCATTTGTTCTTTAAAAACAGAGCAGGTGCAAGGTGAAACAAAGTATTTCTACAAGTCTCCATAGATCAAGAAGTCGACAAATGTACTATATTCTTGAAGAATTCAAAAAGACAGGGATGAGAAATTTAAGGAATTTGTGAAGTCAGAAGAAATCTAGGATACAGTTAGGGCACAAGTTTTGGAAAGGATACAGAGAAACAAATGTGTTGCACAATTAAGTTTGCAGACATGGGTGAAAAGATGACCAGCACTGGAGTGGTATCAGAAGGTGACAAAGAAGAGAGTTCAGTGGCAGGAGCACCAAATGATCCCCCAGATTTGAGAAAAACCGGAAAACTTTTTTAAAAAAAACCACTAAAGCTTATTAGAAATTCAAACAGCTGTGCTGTCCCTAAGATTCTGGCCAGAAAGGGGTTAAATTCAGACTTGAGCCTGAAGTTTCAGACCTCCCAAAGCACAGCTTGAGGAAATTAATTCTCAAACTCATTGGGTACTGTGTAATACTTTGATTAATGACAAGATAAAGATAGATCAGATATGCAGTTATCTTATTCAAACTCTGATTTTAAATACAACAAAATGAGTATAGACTAGTTAAGATCTGTTAAAGGGCATTGAGGACAGAGAATGGTGCAAAGTACAGGTGGAGACTGTGCCATTAAATCACACATGTTGAACCCAACATCCTTTAACCAAAAGGGAAAATTATAAATAAGCATTTTAGAAAATAGAATCAGCTTGTATGTGCAAATTGCAGCCACTGTCAAAAGTGCAGATCTTTGTGCATTCATTCAAGAGGCAGGTATAGATACAAGATTTAGGAACAAAATAAAGAACGAGTTATCATTTGAGGTAGTAACACAGATGTGTATTAACTAAATTAAAACCTTAGTTGTATCAATCCCTTGATGGGATCATTTACAATGAGAAGGAAGAATGCAACACTCATTTACATTGTACCTATGAAATAGGTTTCTCAAGTGACCAATGGCCGGAGGAGTCACGTGATGGAGTAGTGGCCAGACGGTGAACTCCAGCCCTCTCCAGAAAAGTCGGGAAAAACAAAGAAAAACACAAAGGCACAGAAATAAAAGTTACAGAAAAGTGAGTATAAAGGTGGAAAGAAGATGGCGACAAAAAAAGAAAAATCGAAAGCAACGGTAAGAAGAGAGGAAGAGAAGACAAAGGAGGAAAAAGGTGAAGGCCTTACCTGTCCGAAGAGGCCCGCTGCGGAGAGAGAAACCCGCTCACTCAGGTCGGTAAATAATGGACTACAAAAATGGCTCGCAGAGCCGAGTAAAAGTGCGCAACCGAGCATGCGCGATACTTCGCGCATGCTCGATGCGAATGAAAAAAAACACACCGACAGGAGGGGGGACCAGCTGGGGAGTCGATCTCCACAGCCGGCAACGACAGCTGCAGAACACCTGCAGCAAGAAGAGACCACAGAAGACAATAGAAACAAGAAAGAAGAGGAGGAAAGGGCACCAAAGAAACAACAGATTGTCAACCCAGAGGAAGAAGAAGAGGAAGAGGAAGAGTACAGTGAAATAGAAGAAAAGAAAGGCAAGGTAAAGAATATACTTGCTCTCATTAAAGGATACATGGAGTCATTTAAAGAATGGCAAACACAGGAATTTAAGGATTTAAGAAAAACAATAAACAACACAGAAGAGAAAATAAATAAAATGGAGATGACCTTAACAGAAATGGGAAAGAAAATGGACAAGATGGAAGAGCGGGCAGTAGCAGCAGAAATGGAGGTAGAAGACTTAAAAAAGAAATTGGAGAAATCTAATAAAAAAACTAAAGAGACACAAGAACTACTAGCTCAAAAAATAGATACAATGGAAAACCATAACAGAAGAAATAACATAAAGATAGTGGGCCTTAAGGAAGATGAAGAAGGCAAGAATATGAGGGAGTTTATAAAAGAGTGGATCCCTAAGACCCTAGGATGTCCAGAACTACAGCATGAAATGGAAATAGAAAGGGCACATAGAGTATTGGCCTCTAAACCACAACCACAACAAAAACCAAGATCTATTGTAGTAAAATTCCTAAGATATACTACAAGAGAAAAGGTACTGGAGAAGACAATGGAAAAAGTAAGAGAGGGCAACAAACCACTGGAGTATAAAGGGCAAAAAATCTTCATTTATCCAGATATAAGTTTTGAACTCCTAAAGAAGAGAAAAGAGTTCAATACAGCAAAGGCGATTTTATGGAAGAAAGGGTATAAATTTATACTAAAGCATCCAGCGGTATTGAAAATATTTATTCCAGGACAACAAAACAGACTATTCTCGGATCCAGAAGAAGCACGAAAATTTGCAGAACAATTACAAAAATAGACTGAGGGAGGAAGACGGGTAATGAGAGTTAAAATGATCACGATTGATATGTATGTGGGTAAAGACAAAAATAGACTGAGGGATGAAGACGGGTAATGAGAGTAAAAATGATCACGATTGATATGTATGCGGGTAAAAAGGTATAAGAGTGAATAGAGACAATGAGGATACATGAATGTATCTGTACTTAGAGGAAAATATAGATAGTATAGACAAGAATTAATAAGGGAAGGTAATGGAATAGAGAGAATAAGGAGGGAATTAAAAGAGTGACCTTTGTGACATATGAAAAGTGAAATCTTTTCTGGGAGAGGCAGGGTGGGGGGAAATAGCGGTCACTGCAAAATCAGTTGACGCTTGCGAGTGGATTCGCAAATCCAAATGGAGAGGGGAGATGTGGTTGTCCGACAAGGGATAAAGGACAACTCAGGAGGTGAAGGGGAGATTGGGGATAAATAAGATAGAAATAGGAGAATAAGGAAAATGTTGGATGTTGTAGGAATGTTGTCTTATAAAGAGTTGAAAATAAGAAAACAGAAATGGAAAAGGAGGAAAGGTAATGATGGAAAAACGGAAAGAGAAGATAAACAAAATATAAAAGGGCTATGCTGAACTATATGACTTTAAATATTAATGGAATACATAACCAAATTAAAAGGAAGAAACTACTAAATTTAAATGAATAAATGTATTCCATTAGAAAAAATAACAGATAGGTTAAGAAATAATATTGAAATATTTGAGCAAGTATAGGAGCCTTACATTAAATACAATAGCGAAAACCTACCGGGGACAAACAGTACCTAAGTTGATGGAAGGAGAAGGAAAGAAAAGAATGGACTCAGTAGAATTTCTGGTGTAATTTTGTTGAATGACAACATTGTCTGACTGGCTTAATGCAACCTAGATTGTATACCTAAAATGGATGAGAGGGGGGGGGGGTGGGGGGGTGGTTTGGGAGGAAAGGGTGGGGGGGAGAAAAAGTCACTGTATATGTGTGAAAAAGAAATAGTGTATATCATGGCTAATGTGATTTATGGTGTGAAAAATAAAAAATTTAAAAAAAAAGTGAGAATTTTGGTGCATATATTCATTGTTTTTGTGACAATAAACTCATTATCATTTTGAAAAAAAAAGTGACCAATGGCCTCCGTCAGTGTAACAGAAAAGTGAACAAGAATAGAAACATTCATTATCCTTAAAAACAGCATCAAATTTTCAGTGACTATATTTTGCTCGTTATCTAACTAGTCATAGTTAAAACATTGATGAACCTACCAAACATAGGAAATTATGTTTCTTAATTCGCATAATCTTATGAAATCTGGAGAAAATGCCATAATAAACTACTACAACGGATTACAATTTGGTGAAACTATGGCTCTTTCGAAAGTAGGTGCAACTATTGAATTTTGTGGGCTGCATTATTTAACAAACTTGAGGAGCTTC
The DNA here is from genome assembly GCF_036971445.1 of Narcine bancroftii. Classification (NCBI taxonomy): domain Eukaryota; kingdom Metazoa; phylum Chordata; class Chondrichthyes; order Torpediniformes; family Narcinidae; genus Narcine; species Narcine bancroftii. The sequence continues at coordinate 77,358,460 of NC_091472.1, read as the reverse complement.
AATCCACTCTTTAGAAGTTGCATATAGAATCCAAATGTCCAAAAACCAAAGTGCTTTACAACCAATGAAATCAGGAACTATGGGTGCCAGTTTACTCAAAGCAATGGGTTGTTCATGTAATCAGCAATTAATGTCCACCAATGGTGAGAGATAAATGATGACCAGAACATTCCACAACAATATGAAAATAGTACTAAAGCTCATAACACCAATACAAGAGCAGAAGGGTTCTTGGGTTTAACAACAACTAAAGCACAGCTGACTTGGTACCAGATTCAGCCAAGTGTTGTATAGAACCAAGAACAAGTTTAAGTCGTCCTGCACATGAACTGATTCAGATTCATTGCATACAGAACAGGAGCATCAAAGACTCTTGCAATAAAGATTGTAACTAATGAACTTACTGCAAAAAAAAAGCACAGATTTTTTTTGACTAAGTAGAAAGAGGGCTGCTAGAGAGAAAAAATCCACATATACACATACTCAAGAAGAAAAAAAAAATCACAGCAAATGTGAAGAAAGGTGACATTTAGTAATATCACTCTCAGCTTACTTTGTGATCCCGAAAATGCAATTAAAGTTCACTGGAAATTAAAATTAATTCACTGCTTAATTGCTCCAAAAAAAAAAGTGGCTAAATAGAAGCAGTTATCCTGTGCATCTCGTGAAATGAATGTTGCTGTGCACAAATGTGCCCAATTAGAGAAATGAAATGTGGTTTTGGGGCCACTTAAAAGGTTTTGTGTCATATCTAAAAAGGAAATCACAAAATGATTGTCAACCAAAAATATAAATATTTAAGTTTGGTCAACTTGTTATTCACTCCTGAAGAATCAACATTCACAAAATGACACATTCTTTCAACCACCTACTAAAAGCTGACAGAAGTGATAGCATACATACACAATCAGATACCACAGGTGTGAAGAGATTAAGCAGATAAGACATGACCAAACCAAAGAGAAATGTAATTACTAAAATTAGAGAATTCCCTTTGATAAAGGATCCAATTTTCAAATAAATTGTCACGTTTCCTTACTTACTGAAGATCAGATGGTACATTTTGTTAAAAGGATTAAACGAGAATACAAAACAAAAATATGGCTTAACAGTGCAAGCAAGAAAGCCAACCGTTCCACTGCAGTAACACAGCAGAATGCGAATAATAACTCTTTAGATGCGTGTATCTTGAAGTACCAGGCAATCAAAACTCAGAAAAAAATTAGGAAATTATTTGCATAAGTATTTAGATTTTTTTTGGATTTATGATATTTACATTCTTGCAAAATAAAGTTTAACATTAATTCACTTTACATTTGGTGATTAAATGTTATGACCAAAAAGTGATTGCCAAGTTTCAGTTTGTTTCTTGGGAATTTCCTTTACACTGTATCACACTTTGTGATCTGTGCTTCTTGGTTTATCTACAGAAATAGAATCAGCTTCCCCAAGTACGCTGCTGACACAGTCTGCTCTCAGCCTGGTTTTCTTAATTGTAGTCTATTATATGCAATTTCATTGAGAGGAGGTTGAAGCCACGAGCTTTTCCTTCCCACCTGCTTCATTAACTTGCTCTCAAAACCCAGACCAATTTTTTTTTAATTCTATATTTTTTTGTTATACTTTTTCTACCAATGTCAGCTCCAGCCCTGCCCCCAAAACTTCCAGATATCTTCAAGCTTGAACTGAAGAGCTGAAAAAAAATGGTGAGGTACTCAGAGAAGACATGGTACCAAAATGTGAAGACACTGACTTGCTGCCCTCTGAAGATATTGCATGATTGAGTCAAGGATTTAACTGCAATTTTTCAAAATCTGATAAGTTTTGTAGATTGGTCTGAATTTAGATTCTTGAAACCGTCTGCAATTAAATAAGCAAACAGTTGCATTGTTCACAACTAACCAAGGAAATGGATCAGTGAGGGGCCACAAATAGCAAGTCAGATTGTCAGAGCTTTTCAAGAAGTATCTAATTGATTTGCATGCCAGGGATTTTCCTTCATTCTTGAGTTACCAATGTTGACAAAAGTCTAAACCTTTGCATGGGGTTGGAGTTCAACAAACATGTTAACAGGCTTGAGATTTCATCATTCTTGAAAGATCCCACCTGACAGAATTTGCATCTCAAAATTTGGTAAATATTCAGAACAGATTAATTTACTGAAATACTGAATAAAAAATGTTTCAGTATGTTAAATTAATTCTGAAGGCAAGTTATTTGAGCTGAAGTATTCACTCTTTCCTTCATTATAATGCCATTTGACCAGCATGTCATTTACTGTACATGTTGGACCAACCATGGTGAACTAGTAACCAGGGTTCTAGACATTATAGGGTCATCAGCTCAATTTTCATTCTGATACCCAAGCAACATAAATTCAAGTAATTAAACAAATCCAGAATTAACAATGCTCATCTCAGAAACAGTAATAATAAAGCCACCAGTTTTTTTTATAAAGTAAAAACCATTTGGTTTACTTGTATCCTTTGGGGCTTCATGTGACCACTGATGCATCAAAGTGCTTGATGCATAAATGCCCTTAACCGAGTTTGCTGTAGAAAGAGACACTAGCAATGTCCACATTCCAGAAACATAAATGAAAATATGTATAAATACTTTGGAATAAATATGAATAAAAAATGGATCCTCTTAATGTTTTTCAATAGATTGGCAGGATCGGGGAATTATCAATTTAAAAGATAAAAACATATTCAGACACTATATTTTAAGACATGATTATAACTAAAATTCATCTTTGACCAGGATGACAGAAGATTCTGGAGGCTTCCTGATCATCCCAGAGGTGTGTATCTGGGGTTCAGGTTGCTGATGGTTTGGACTTAAAGTTTTGTGGCCATGGAGGCTGCAGGAGCACGGGAGGCAATGCCATAGACCACTCAGTAGCTCTGCTGGGGAGGGGAGGGATCTCTTTTGGTTCTTTCTCTATGTAAGGGGCATTGGGCAATGTTTGCTGATAGCAAATCTTTGCCTCATGGTAGACTAGAGGAAGCTTCCTGTAATATCACATTTTCTGTTTTATTAAATGAAATAAAATTAAATTGACGGTTAAATTCAAAAGCTGTTAATTAAAAACCATTATCAACCACTTCATGTCATGCAGCGTTTCACACCTCTATGCCCTTTAGAATGAGAAACAGTAGTTTAACAGGAATCTAGAACTTAAATATAAAAAAGAAAAACATTTGTGTTGGAATGTACAACATGTGAAAATAATTACAATCAATATAAAAGAAATTATTTTTAAATCAGTGATTTCAGCTTTTAGTGTATCTAAATAAGTTACTTTTGCTTTGGTCATCTATTGACTTTTTGATAAATTAGAATTGATTTACATAGTTTTGTTATATTACATCAACAAATTTAAAATAGGTAGCCTTCTAAATGCAATATTGAAAATATTGAATACGAATTCTTAACCAATGACTATTTCATTTATTTTGCACTGTGGCTGGTAGCCAATTAAAATTTCACAGAATACCAAGAACTCATGCACTGGCAACTTAAACTTCAACTAAACACAAAGGAATGCTCTTCTGGGAGATCAACTTACTTGGTGTTTGTTTATAGTTGCAACACCTATTGGAAGCATGCAAAGGGCAACAAGAGGTTTAGGTGATATATTGTAAACTTGTGTCCTAACCAAAAGAATATTTGCAGTTTAAATGCACTGATAAAGTCTATTGTTGCCCGACTATGCTGTAAAGATTGGCCACACTAGCAATTCACCAGAGGACCAGTTCTAGGCAAAATGATCAAAGATGAATTAGAGCATTTATTTTATTTTTAAAAATCAAATTCTACCATCAAATGTAGGAAGGCAGAGGAGCAAATATACAAGTGGACCTTCAGCTCAGGAATGGAATCCAGAATTGGATATTGTACCTCCCAGAATCAGAGCAAAGATAGAAGTGAAATTGTCCTTTTACTTTGATGTATTTCATAAATGAGGCACAGTCAGAGAACTTGGGTTTCTTTCCTTCTTCTTGGCAAATATTTCACGGGCTTGCTGCGACATGACATTCTCCGAAGAGGAAGAGTAAAGAATGGTGCCAAATAACATTATTCTTACTCTCAAATATTAAGTGAGCACATCCAAAAACACTCTTCAATGTTTTGTATGCCAAAATTCCTTGTTTCCTTTTCCCTTTAGATACCTAATATTGGAAGGACAGTAACCACCTTCTCCAAGTGCAATTTTTACTTAATGATGCCAATTTCACTTTACTCAGTAACTATTAAATACATTAGTCATTGATACTGCTTGTATCTGATCATTATGAACTTAATTATCCCATTAGCTTTTTTTTAAATAATAAAGAGATAGCTTGAAGTGAGGTCAAAGCAGAAATTATGTTACCAATATTAGCCAAGTTGCCCATTGCAGAAAAGTATGATATGAATTACAACCTTCTAGCATGGTGTATTGAATGAAAATTGATCAGACAAGTTTGCACTTATTATTTAAAACAAACATCTTTATTTCAATTTATACACCTAAAATGATAACTACCATGAAAAGTATGTCAAAGATAGTTCATGTGATCAAATGCAAAGCAGTGATAATGTATTGAGGGGGAAAAAAAACTAGCAATGGACTCCATCCACCAGCCAGAAGGATCTGATAAAGGTTTAAATATTCAATTCTTTTAAAAATACCAAACTGCATTTGAGATACATGTTTTGCCTGCAGGTACAACAGTGACAAAGAAACAAAGCCCATGAAGTGTAGTTCCTTGTTCCCATTTAAAAATAAACATTGCATTCCCTTAAAAATCAAATGTTAGTTGTGAAACTACATCTTGTTCAACTCAAGATTCCATGCAGAAGCATCGTGTCTATATCCAAGATTCTCTCCTGCAGCCAAGGAATGTCTTGAGTATTTTGATCCAAGTATGGAATTTATTTGTTAGACAAAACTGGCATCTATCCTGACAATTAATTTTCATGCATTAGAGTTAGGTATTTACTATAGCCCAGTCAAAATTCAGAAAATGCATTTTTAAACCTTGAAAATTAAGTCACACCCCAATATTTACTTGAACCATACAAGAATGCGATGAAGCTGCTGAATAGAGTAAACCAGTTTTATTTCAAGTATGCAAATGAAGCCAAAAATAGGAATCCATAAGAGATCAGTGTTATTTGAAGATTGGAAAAATAAACTAGTCCCCTCCTGGAGTTAAAGCAAACAATTAGAATATTGCTCGAGACATGGGGGGGGGGGGGGGAGTTTTACGCAGAGATATTCAAAATACAAAAAATAATATTTCAAATTCAGTAACCCAACACTGAAACTGAATGCTAAAGATCTCCCAATTCTTTTCAGCAGTTCGATGCATGATGTGAGAAATTTCACATCAGGTTTACAAGCATTTATGAAAACAAATGATTTTTAATGACCAAACGATTGCTGGGCACAAAGTTCAGGCATTGAACATGACCCTTCTTTGTATTTACGTAGCTTCAGTTGGCAGATTAAGAAGTTTCTTTGACAGACTTTGTGTGGTGCACTAAAATGCTAGAGGGAAGTGGGGGGGTGGGGGGGGGGAAGGAAGAAACTTGAAAAATCTTTACTCTTGAAATCTATGACATGGCAGTTTCTGGTCATATCAAACGAAGCATTAAAATCACACTTTCGGCAGTGCCATTACGAGTCACAAGTACACTACGTTCTTCCAATAGTGGATAGGATTGACCTCTCCAATTACTCTATAAAGATCCATAACTGCACACCACTCACCCAAGAGGATTGATACATTTTCGAAAGGACACGGGCATCGGAAGTGAAGTGGCACCCTGATGTTTTGTGCAAGTTTTGTACTGTAGTCCTGGCCACCAAAAGTTACTGAGGTCAGGTTTGGGCTTGATTTCAATCCAAAGAGCAGCAAAGTAGACGCCATGGTAACTTTTCAAAAACAACCGTAGCACGCACATGAAAGCAAATGTTGCCCTCGATCTGGGTCAGTCATTACAACCCAAATTACACTGGACAAGGGTTAAAATCGCTTCGTGACCGGGTTTTATCCGGCTGGACGCACCTTTCCGGGAAGGTTAACCGCCCCATGTGACTCACCAGCACCTTTACCTGCGGGGAAGTGTCCTCCCTCCTCGAAACCAACCACTAAGGCCGCCTGTCAATATTAATTAGTCTTCGACGTTACCTCTGATCGTTACTTGAAGTTTTAAACTCCACTCCTCTAAACATCTCCAGAACATGGTAATTTCTTCCGCGTAGCCTCGAGCTCAACTCCATTGATTCAAACACAGAGACGCTGCACAAAACTGCGGCAGCTCAAGACACTGGTTAATCTCCCCGCACTTTGCTTTAAACCGTGTTGGATCCACTCTCGTCGTTTGATTCGGGTCATACGATAATAGGCCCTTATCCTGCACAAGATGGTCGAGGAAGGGTCAAACCGCGCGCAGCTGAACGGAACCAGCGACCCTCACATCGGGCGCCGCAGCTTTTCCAGCCGAGACCCCGGCGTGATGTTTCACTTCAGCCTGGAGTCACCGGGTGCGGACGGGGCGTCGTTCGAGGCTTCTTTCCATCATGGGAACAAATTCTTGCTCATGGTTTATGGCCCAGACCCGTTTTCTATCCCATATTAATGCAAACTTAAATTCTTCCATGACGTTTGATCGTTTTAAGGTGACAAAGAGCAAGGACGCAGACACGGGGTTCGCCTCAATTGAATTTAATCATTCGTATATTATTAATGACGGTGCCTTAAATACTTTGAACACTGTATCAATAGGAAAGATTGACCTTCAGTCAGCGACACCCCCCCCCTCCCTCCCCCCCCCCCCCCCCCAGCGCGAACAGAATTTACAGCTCCTATCTAAATGGGTGATTTCCACTACAACACTACACAATCTACGCTCGTTGATCGGAAAGTGGATCCAAGATCCTCGGGATGGTTCGACAACAATATTCACCTTCCACACGTGGCAAAAGAATATAACGCAACTCGGGGAGAATTCCTTTTACTGCGAGTCACGTTACATTTTAACGAATTCAACTGGCTAAAACGGACCCATTTTTGTTTTAAAAAGTACAAATGGTAGCTGCTGCTCCAACAACGGACGAGATCAGCATTAATAGAGCGAGATCGCTACAATTTAAGTACAGCAAGCGGCCGGACACGTAATTGAATATTTTATTGGAAATCTGGAACCAGTTTGGAGTGTACAGTCATGTTGCGAGTTTCTGCCCTGGAGAATGACAGTGAGGTGGGTGGGTTTCTTAACTTGGTGTTTTAAAAAGGCGAAACACATACACGAGCACTCAATATCCAATTAAAAATAGACACGACGGTGATTGTCCATTAAAAGATGCTCTGAATGGAAATAAAACCGGTTTTTAAGCAAAACACGTTCAGGTCTCGGCTTCCATCTCATCTGTTACAGTAGAAAGAAAGCAACAAGTTTTAAAATTGTTTTGCGGGTCTAAACATTCCCATCTGGGGCATTGACGTCCACCCGAGTTTCATAAGACTTGAAATTTCCAGGAGGCGGTCTGGTCTTTGTAATCCAAACAGTCCGTTGTGTTGAAGTTGAGTTTCCAGGAGGGCGTCTGGTCTTTGTAATCCAAGCAATCCGGCGAATTGAAGGTTAGTCCGGCGCCCGCGTAACCCTGGTGAGGGTGGTGGTGATGGTGGTGAGCCGCGCTCTGGCCGATGTGATGAGCGGACATGGACGATGTGCTCATTGGGTTGAGGGGAGTGCCGTGGGCAGACAGCTGGTGGTGGGGGTGGTGAGGGTGATGCGAATGCATGGGTGCCAGGTACGAGCTACAATCCACGCCGCCGAAGTAGGAGGAAGAAGGCGGGTAGCCCTGGGTGTAGCCGCCGCTTTGACCGTAGGCCACGGGGTAGGCACTGGACGAGGAACAGCGCTGCATGCAGGAAGCGCTGGCGGCCAGAGGCTCCCCAACTGCCGCCCCAGGGGAGATGGACGCCGGACTCCAGATGGACGCAGGAGGGTTGAGGACAGAAGTCGGGCCGCTGCTGGAGTTGCTGGGCCCGCTGGAGCTGGACACGGCTGGCGGAGTGAACTGACCGCTGCTCTCCGAGCCGCTGCTCTCCCGGGTCGGCGAGGATTTCTTCTTGGCCGGTCGAGCTTTGGCGCTGCCTCCGTTCTGCTGCTGACGGCATTTGGCTCGGCGATTTTTAAACCAGACCTGCAGTTATACCGGGAGAGGAGTGGCCAGAAATAGGTTATTCCTACCAGGACTAACTAGACTCGGCTGAAGTTCCCGTCCTCTCCCCCCACCCCCACCCCCCACAAGTGTCCGTCCGGCGAGAGAGAGATTCGCCGAACAGGGTCCCCAGCGCTCAGAACGCATGTATTAATTTGGGTTGGGCCAGGCAATCGTGAACTATCCAGACACTCATTTCTCTCCAGCGGAACAAGGTAAAATCAAGGGTTCCGTCTTTTCTCCAAGATTGTTAATTTAAATCAAATTGAAGGGAAGATTGTGGAAGGGAGTGCAATTCAATCGCTGTTCAGAAATGTCGCGATCCCTTTCTATTGTCTGTTATTAGACACATAGGAAGGTCTCGACCATCACCCCTATTTCCCCCAAGTAGCTGCATCTTCGATGGAATTTAAATTCGTGCAACACTGGGCCATTTATGCTGAACAGGCTACTTCTTTCCTCTCGCTTTTGCCCCCTGTTTCTACGCATCATTTCACCCCGTCCCTCTGGTCTTCATAAAAGTTTCAGGCTCAACGTCGACTGACCATCTCTGCCTCTGCTACCTGCCGAATACCCCCAACAATTTTGTCCGCTCGGTTTCAAGTTGCCAAACAGCAACTGCGAGTAATAGCTGCTCCACAGGTTTAAGCAAGATTCTCGAGGTCTCACTACTCTACCTAGAATACCGACCACGCTGTAACCGAAAGCCTCAATTCTTCCAAACAATACAGTAGTGATCGTTTTCAATTGTGCAATCATACTTCGCTTACAAAATTAAAGCAATCCGGTTTTCGATGCCTTTGGAAGCACCCTCGAGATTGTTGGGAGAGAGACATCAAGTGACTTCTGCCAAGAATAAAACCGGAAAGTTAATAGTCGGGGGGGATTTGAAATACAACTCTTGAATAATCCGTCTATCAAATACACCTGCCGATTGCTTCTTTTTGCAAACTGTTACGTGACAACCAGTGGATTTAGTTTTCTTTGAACGGTTTCCAAATGGCCCGAGTACTTAACGAGTAACCATTTCAAATGAAATGCACTTTCGAACAAGATGTTAACGCCGTTCAACGTTAGTTTGAATTCGATTGCAATTTGAAACACGAACTCGTTTCTCAATTTCCAAGACTGACGATTGATTTACGGAAAACCCCACTGGTGCTGGAGATTTTGTCCAATAAAACCCGAGACCCTGCAAACTCGACAAGATGTCCCTTTGGAATGGGTTCAACCCGCAGCGGTTCCACTAGGGGCCGCTCAGAGCTTCACTTTGGAGGAATAGCAATATATTTGCATATATAAACCAGCTACTGGAAAGATCATTGCTAAACAGCGAGGTGGTCTCAACGTGACCGTGTGGCGATGGATCGTCTTCGGATTTTTCCGACAGAACCCGTGAGAATGAAGACTGCTTTATTTATAAGTATTTATTAAGGATCGGCTGGTTCATACGGGCGCTGCAAGAAGTACATCCATTCCACAGGTGTCCCAAATCTTACCTGAACTCTGGATTCAGGCAGATTAATTTTTAATGCTACTTCTTCTCTCATGAAGATGTCTGGATATCGAGTTTTAGCAAATAGCGACTCCAGCACGTCCAGTTGGGAGCGAGTGAAGGTGGTTCGTTCCCGCCGCTGTTTCCTCGGTGTCGCTACAAAATGATGAGAATGAATGGCAATTTCAACCTTGCAGGCCAATTAAAAAGTGAGATTGGCTTCTGTCATAAATCACAATTCCCATCTCCTCCCCCCTCTAGGAATTCCCCATGCGAAACGCTGCATTGTAGTCTAAAAATATTCTTTATGTATACGGCATCGAGTGAGGTTTGGACGTAATCTTCGCAATGCTAAGCGATCACTTTTGTATGCATTTAAAAAGGAGACTTCCACTTACCTGGGTATCCGACGGAAGTGTGAAGCAAATCCATGCCTGGTGCGCTTAAGCCCAGTCCGTTCATGCCATAGGGAGGCTGTTTGAGGTATGACATCATGCTAAAAACTGTACACTTTGGTCTCCAAATCTTCAAAACTTAATCTAGTCCGACGTAGCGGAGAAGCTTCCTAAAGCCGATCCGAGCCGGCTTTAGCGTTTGCTGAAGGGAACAATAAGCGATTATAAAACACTGGAGGCCAGTTCGAATCACGGGACGTTTACACATGTTGCATCTGCTTTAAACTTTGCACGAACCTGCAGAATTGCAATTCACGGGTCAAAAATCTCGAGTTTAGTGGGATCCACGAAGTGTTGATTCAAAGGAAACAACCCGGTCCGCATTAAAACGATCCGCGCGGGAATTTAAAATGATCGGTGGATGTTCCGCAAGTGATGACCCGCTTTGTTCCAGTGCTTTTAAGTTGGAAAAAGGGTCAGTTAGAAATTCAACGCCAACTACTTGGAGAATAATTGGTTTCCAACAGATTATTCCATTCAAAATGGCCGGAAAGCAATAAGGACTTTTACTAGTTTCCGTAAAAGGAAACACGGGAATTGGGGGTTAACGAAATTCAAAACTATTCGGACAGAAAACCTCAACTCATGCATATTGCGACGGAAAGTTGTTAAAAAACACCGTTATGTTCCAAATCCAATAGTGAGAAATGTTCCAAAAATCAACGTTTCTTACAAATCGAAATTTTAAAACTTAGTCCTTTGACTTGTTAAGAAATGGAAAGCATTAACAAGCCCAGAAATGCAGCCGCCAACTTAATTCACTCACAAAACTCGGACCCAAATGTTCTCCACAAATGCAATCGTCTGGCGATTAAAGGGATCGTTCATGTGATTAAGAATTCATTATTGGAGACGCATCCTGATGAACTAATGAGATAATCCTACAGGCGCACGTTCCTTAATTACAACCACTTGTTCGATGGATTTGCCTTCTACTTCAGTACCTGAATATTCTTTAAAACTTTCCTAAAATGACTTCCCCTTTTAATCAACGCACAACTGAAGTTCGGTAGAATTATACGTGGGGGAAGGGATGTGGAAAGAGAATTAAAGTGATTTTTTTTTAAACTGAAGACCCGGTTATGATAAAATAAACAGAAAAATTGCAATTGATAACTTTGCCATACAGTTAAGTTGAACATACGCATTCTAATCCAGTTGTTCAAGGGAATGAGATACACATTTAAATCTAAACAAGAAAGTCTGCAGACGCACAATTGTGGCAATTGTAAATGAAAACAAAAATACTGGAGAAACTCTTTTCAAATTGGCTCATTTAAAGGCGATCACCGTGTACAACGTCGGTTATAACGTAGACTAATCTTCGGGGAAGATATTAAAAATAAGTAAAAATCCAGAATTATTTATTTTGATTTTGTTGATCAAACTTGAGGTACTTTTACCAAAAAAAAATTAACAGTGAAAGGCTCGTTTTAAATATCACAATATCTAAATCATACAATCGATCTTAATGTCTACAAACAAAACTCGTTTCTCTTACACCCAGCCCCCTCCAAAAAAAAGTTGCCAATTAAAGAAACAATTAGATCAATCTGAATATTCAGTGTGGGCATTTTAATCGAATACACTCAAATGAGTAACGATAACATCAGGGTACTTGCAGAGAAAATTAACCGGCAGCTAAAATTACAGCTATTCCAAACAGGGTCCTCAACCAAATTTTCACCTCCACGGGACCCAGATAAAACCGTGCTCTTCTTTAAAAGGCGATAGCTGTGTGCAAATTAAGTCAATTACAATTTAGATTAGACCTCGGGGGAGTCAATTTGAAGAGAAACCTTATCAGCAAAATAAATTAACAAAAACCGAAAACACGCCTCTCCAATTAGCCAGTAAGTGGATTCAAGGCTTTTATTCGACCCTTCCATTCTGCAACTGTAAATTTTCCGTGAGAAAATAAAATAACTCTGCGGACCGAATTATATCGTATTTAATAGAATACAAAATCTTAATTCAACTCTAATTAAACCTTAAGACGGAAACTACTCGATTTAATTTTAACTAAAACCAACTACAGTTGACCTATTCTACTTGGCTGAACTTATTTGTTGCCACGAATCCCTCTCGGCTGGGACAGCTCGTCTCTCACTCACCTGCGTGGCCTGTTTTGCACAGTGGGACACGGATAAAGTCACTAAATGAAGACGGGGCCACTTGACTGGTCTGCAACAAAACATGACACAAGGTTAGATTGGAGAGGATGGGCCAGTGGAATCGTCCCTCCAAAATTAAAGTCTGAAACTTGGACCCGCTTGAGAAATTCAAGCGTGACCCGGGTGAAATGAGTTAAGAACGAAAGTAAGTTACAGAGGCTAAGGGTTTGCACCTGGCCGTTCGCTGGCGCTGTAAATGGAGATTGATCACCGCGCCTCGGCACGGCCTTCTCTATGTGAGCGCAAGCCTGGCGGAACCAGCTGACGTCGTACAGGCACGGACCAATCACATGTCGCTCTGCCTATGAATGGCAGTACGTCGCCCGGTGACGCCGGCGTACTACTTTCCCAGAGGCATGATACATTCTTTCTGGAGCCTGGTAAAGGGGTGACTTAAAATTGGCCAGGACTCCCCCTTCAAACAGGAAAGTCTAGCAACCCCCAATTTGCACTCATCTGACTAAAGTATAAATCATAGGGCCGATCTGTTTATTAATGTTGCAAGTCCTGGTCGTGACATTAAACTGAAAAGTTTAGAGAGCACAGGGAGGATGTCAGTTCATAGCTGCCAAAGCAGCAGCTCTATTGATCTAGCGAAATTTATAGTATTAATGTAAACATCAGGTCTGTTTAAACAAATCCGTTTAAATCCATATATTGTAAGTCATCGCAAGAAGTCAATATCGAACAGTCTGTTGAGAAATCGCATTGTGGCAGCTCCCCTGTGTGTATCAAATATTTCTGGACAATTATAAACTTGGCCTGTGTTGAAATGAATGTTATCGGAAAAAGTAAAATGATGGTTTGCTTTTTTTAAAGACACGACTCTTAACAATGTTTTAAACCATACGATTTTAAAACTAAATATGCTTTGATTCCCTTGTCTCGAAGTTCAAGTCATACTTGCAAAATAATTACGGACAGAAATATGTATTGAGGTTTTTTTTGTTTTTTTTAAATTGCAAGTTCTCATGAATATTGATGACGGACTAATCCCCACTTAGAATTACATTTCGAAATAGTCAGTGTAAAAGTTTTTAATGGGACTGTCTCTCATGGAAATCGCCGAAGAAAAAATACGCCATCGCGGAAAATAAATGATTTGGACAAGTACCGTCGGTGGTTGGGTATCAAAGAAAGCACTTTTCAAGCGTCACTTTTCTTTCGTGAACAAATAAAATACGGTAACAGAATATCATGGAGGGCACAGTGTTTCCTTAACTGTTTTTGAAAGGTTCGGTGGATTCCTCTGAAGACCTTAATAAGGCTTTGCTCATTCTTTTGTTGCTTCCACAAAATCAACTCATTCTAATTGAAGCGGGAGCTGAAAGCGAGCTAATGTTCAAAGAAACCGGCCGCCAAACGACGAAATTACATTTTTTAACTATATGGAACATCTCATCAAAAGAGGTTTACAAGACTTTCCCGAGAGCTCACCAAAGTCATCGACACAAGCATCTTTTATAACAAAGGTTGGTGGTCAATTCAGCCCCAACCCATCAATAAATGCACTTTTCAAGAAGTTTTTTTTTGGTTTGGTTTTTTTTTCTCCTGCTGTATTTGAAAGGTGAAAACTTCAAGGAAGATAATTTTACATGGAAGCGGACAATTTCCATAACAATAAGATTTCGTTACCATGAGCAAGAAAGATGCAACCAATCATTCGAAATAATTAGAAATTGTTCGGGATTAACATTAACATCGCTGAACGTTTAAAAAATGCTAATGCCTTTGGAAAAATATAAGATCACATGGCCATTGTAAATTTACCATGCATACAGAATGCATAATTTTGGGCTGTTTTGCTATTGTTCGTACATTATTATGGGTCTATTGTTATGGTTATTGATAACAAGGTTATATTTTGATGGGATAGCTGCGAAACTGTTATTTCTGATTCACCATTTAAAAAAAATCGAATTCGTGACAAAACTGTGAGATGGAAACATTCGGGATGCGACTGTTTAACATTGCACTGTTTGAATAATATTTTAAGATGCTACTTTTTGTAACTAGCAAAGGTTTTCTACCTGACAATAAGATAATAAAACATCATGCAAATTTGGCGGAGTAGAACCTCATGGCCATACTTAGGATTTACTGCTTGTTTTTATTCGGTGAAGACTCTGTTAAAGATGAGCTGATCAAGCCTGCGTTAAGTATCAAGGTATCAAGTGGCACTAACCTTTGTAATAAGAGCATTTGTCTAATCCGAATTTGCAGTCGAATTTTCTTAAAGCCGAGACGAAAGCCTTGGATTGGGGCAGGGCAGTGAGAAAAGTTTTGTCTCTCGTTCCTTCAAAGGTTAGTCAGAAGATTGCCGCAGGATTCCGAACACGGCTCATCCGCACACAGGCTAAACTAAATAAAATATGGCACTCGGGCGGCAATGCGAGCTGGTGACGGAAATAAATTCTACAGCAGATTGTAACGGCCACACTTGGTTTAATTTGCTTCACACAGCAAAGGAAATCATATCAAGGACTATGTCACTGGTTCCATGAAAAGCGGGATTGGAATAACAGTGATCAACACCTAGAGCTGCATCAAAGCACTTCAAAGAGCCCAGATGTAATAATTCACTGGAGAGTTTCCCAATCTCGATCGCGAGTAAATCCCTTCATCAGCAGGGCGAAGCACAGAAAAGTTTTTAAACGTCTGAACGCTGCCTTAGCCTGTTTTTAAAAGAGTGCTTGGACAGTCCACTTGTTACTGGACATTTCCAGAGCTAACAGGTAAGAGTGATATATTGATTGAGGATTTTTCCAGTATGTCGTTTATTGTTACCTAACTCTCGAACCTTAAGCCCTCCATAAGTTTGAAGACCGAGTTCGCCCTGAATCTTCAATGACCGGACGCAGTTTTGAAACATAGTGTGCACTTTTGCAGAATAACGTCCTGTTACATTCAGGAACGTAAACGGTAATAGGGGAAAAAAAATTGGAGCCTGAGGGGAAACCGGGTTTAATTTGGTGCTAATGGACGGAGTTTCGGTTTTCAACCCCCCCCAAAAACCTGCGCTAATAAATACAAAGGGTGTCGTCAGTCTTCGTGTTTAGATGTCAATTACATTTTGTAATCGCCGGCATGCTCTTGCTTGGATTGAACAACAACGTTGGTATGAAATAGTTCAGGAGCGGCACCTAAGGCTGGGAAAACTTACCAGGACAGACTAAGAACAAACCAGCAAATTAATTTGAAGGAATTTGAAATGATGGAGTGGTCACCAGCCGTCAAAACCTATTTTCTCTATTTAATCACAGAGAAGGCGGTTGTGATGAACCTGCTTGACGGTGTCATTAGTCGAGTTCCTAATCAAGCAATTGTAAAGGCTCTCTATGTAAACAGATGATCCCAAAAAAATTTTTTTTAAATCTCCCTCGTTGGAATGAATGGCCTACGCTCACCGAAATTAAAAAAAAACCACGACGAACTTGAGCCCGAGGAGCTATTAAAACATCAAACTTTTTAATAGCATATCCAAGGACGATGAAATGGTAACCGTGTTATATAGACGACGTGTTCAGCATAAAGTATTCGGAACCATTTATGTTGGGAGGCTTAAAACGTTGCCAAGTGAATTGTGGAATTTCAAATTATTTTATCCGTGGGATACATTTCCCCGATATAAATGCTAGCGCCAGGTTCACATGTAAATGGTTTCAGAGAGGATTGGGCACGTTATGTTCAGAAGGGAAGATTACAGCAGAATTTTAAAAATGGACGCGAGGTTACAAAATAACCAAGTACAAAGTTGTAACCTTTAGCTGGTCTTAAAGGTAAATCCTCCACAGCGGATGAGTGGAGAGTCTGGTCCAAGTTATCTGTAAAATGGATCTTGATCAAAACTGATGGCAAAATAAACCCTTATTTTAAACTTCAAGCTTTAATGTCGCGGTGGTTCGTAGTTTTGTTCGATTTCCTGGTCCATCTTTAGTGTAACAGCATTATTCTTCACTCTCGTTCGGAATCGTTTATTCCGGAAATCAGCTATTACTAACAAGATGTGCAGAATTAATTGATACTATTTTCTTAGCCTAGTTTCAAATAAATAATGATATGGTGGAATTTACTGAAATCTATTCAATCAAGATCGATTGTATTTAACATTCAGGGTCGGGAAAGCAGTTTATCATCCCGTAATGGAGGCAGTTGAATCGGGTTACCTGTACACATCAGGCCGAGTGAAAAGACAGGACGAATGGCAACTGATTCCAGAGGACCAAGGCAAGGGTATACTTTAGATTGATGATCACCACCCCCCGCCCCCCAATTTTGTTCACACAGTATCAACTAATTTCAGAGCTGAGAAAGGAATGCTCATGGGCGAGTTAACAGGAAACCAGTGAAGGGAGAGCGTTATTTACCACAAGAGATTACCAACAGGAAGCAGCGCGTACTCAGTTGTATCTCTCGTGTAAATCTGCCGATATTTCAGGACGGTTGTATTTGTTTATAATTAAATCGAAACCTTGACCTTTCCGGGCCCAAATGTAATTGTTGATATATAAATCTCAAACTTGTGTTCATTGGTGGACTTGGATTGAAGGTTAGTAATGCATTGCATGGGTTCCATTTCAAGTGAATCGTCCACCAGATCAGTTATCTCTGTTCACAGCCCCACCCGGCCCCTTTTTAAAAAATCTCAACAACAATGGTCACCTCAAAATCTCCAAGTCTGCAGAGCTTATGGCTGGTGTTCGCATAAACATCAATCTTTACCGTTTTGAAACTCTTAAAAGTTCACTTTTTATTGAGGATTCAGAATGACCCTGGAATAAATAAACAGAATTTCCCCCCCCCCCCCACACCCCCCACAAACAGCATCCAACCCCAGACGAACGCTGAAATCTGCACTGAAGGTACATTTGGGCGCCTCAGAATTGTTTCCTTTCAGAACAAATAACAAAGGTCTCTATTTCATCAAGAAGCTGGAACTCGGGCAATTATAGTGCGTTGTTCAGGGTAATAAATACACGCCCCTAAAACATGAGAGGGTCAATTTCACTAATTGGTGCTCGTTTATCAGCCCTTTTAAGAGTGTTAACTAAAACTAGCTGGAGAGAACATAATTTACAACATGGCCGCCTGTATAATCTTGATATTTATATATTTATATAATTGAGATTTTTATCGAAGGAACCTGTCGAGTTCTCAATGAAAACCTTTCATTTTTGAAATGCAGCAACTAGCGAGCAACGACATTTACATAGATGTTTAAAACGTGAAGCAGCCGAAAAGTTACAAACCACAATATTCTGGAAGCTGGCGACCAATTAGTTCAACTTCCACTGGGAAACCTGTGGATTCGACATTTGCTGCAGCCCAATTCTGCATGACGTGGCTCGGTTTTAAAATCCACTGCACCTGGATCATGGTGGTTGATAACCTTCCCAGATCTTCCTTTATGGGCTAGACTATTCCAAAACTGATTAAATAAAATCAATTCGAAAGGAAATCAGCTGTCAAAAAGCGTGAAAACGAATCTCCGCACTAAAGGATCACGTTGACCATTCGACTAAATTGGTAACAATTCTTCCTTTGGTACGGATTTTTCCCAGTTATATCGGATAAAGATCAAATGACACTGATACAAATAAAACAATTACACTCAGTTTTGTTTTTACAAAATACAATTTCATAAAAGCAATGAATGCAGCCCATATACACGGGGGTACGGCTTTGGGACGATTAAATGCTGTCAACATAAACAGTACAGAATTTACGACCCTACATTTGACATTTTATCTTTCAAATACCATCGCAATTAAAGTATGGCGCTGAGCTCGACGCCCACGTTCTGTGCCATCTCATTGGAGCACACATTTATCTTCTTTCTTGACAATTTTGCCTTTGTTTTGTTCCAGAGTTCGTTCCAAATGTTCATCCTCTTCTTCTGCCCTAGGAACGGAAAAGAAATTATGGCTCAGCAAACCGGCAAAGTCATCAGGCGGGACCCTCGCCCTTCTCGTCTGCTTCCGACTTTCATTCAAAAGCAAAAGTACATTCCGAATTTCAGAAACTATAAGATCTGAAGTGATGGGGGAGACGGTCCCGCAGTCCTCTGCGCACTGAAACGATCTATGAGACAAGTTGGAAGCCCATTAGGCCGCTTCTTGCCCAGTGCAACACTTACTGTTTCTCCTGTGCGTCCAAATCTCGGACAAGTGCATCCCGTTTGTTCACCAGAATGACTAGTTCATCCAACAGAAGCTGTTCGCGCCGCTTCTGCGCTTCCGTTTTTTGCCAATCTGCAAAGAAGGTATCAAATATTTTGATTCTCTGCTTGCTGGAACGGTTAAGCGCTGTAATACCCGAACTCCCATGTGTAAAATGCTCGGATCGAGCGCGAAATGACACTCATCTGCCATACATTTCTAATCTGATTTTTAAAACTTGGAACGATTTCTTCTCACCTTCAACT
Organism: Narcine bancroftii; assembly: GCF_036971445.1. Classification (NCBI taxonomy): domain Eukaryota; kingdom Metazoa; phylum Chordata; class Chondrichthyes; order Torpediniformes; family Narcinidae; genus Narcine; species Narcine bancroftii. The sequence continues at coordinate 77,339,691 of NC_091472.1, read as the reverse complement.
TTTCCCCGTAGATGTAATCATCCCCCCCCCCCGTTCAAATTAGAGTCAAAAAAGAAATCTCATCGACAAAGTTATGTTGAATATACAATGCATTCTTGCTACATGTTCGAAGATCGAGGTTGGAAGGAGCCAGCGATGTTCATCACAAACTTTTAACACGATTCGGGGTGCCGTGGCCACTGCCACAAGCCACACGCTTCGTTTTGTCTGTTATCTATCAGCAGATTGGGGCCGGTTTAAACCTCATTATTGGGGTGATCATCCGTGATATTTTGACACTAAAATACCAAATGCCCAACAAAATAAACAAAAGTTTGAAAGTCAATATTTTTTTCTGCTCGTAAAGACACTGCGATATTTCCAACATGACCGGCATTCAATTGGCCTTCTGTACGTTCCAGCCACTTTACGAAAGAAATGGGTCAAACGTTCTCAATATGTTGCAGAATCTCCCCACCCTTCCCGCTTATCAAGCACGAACTCAATCGGCAAAGCACAAAAGGAGATACAAATCACCCAGAATCTCTCACCCCCCACAGAATTTGGATTTCAACACGGTAACCCCCGCCCAACCACCACCAAACTCAAAATTTACAAGAAAATATGCCGAAAAAAAATCATCAGTATTTAAAGTTTTTAAAACCCCCAACGTGGATTTAGTGCGCATCGACTTCAGGAAACCTCACAGGGTTGGGGCATTTCAACCAAATGGCAAACAGTTGAAACATCAATGAATGAAGCAGGTTTTCTAAGTCCAACAAAATAACACGGTTCAGATTTAATCTAGATCTTTAAAATAGTCGTGTTTTAGCAATCCGTGGTCCCTTTCGGTTTGTTACAGAGGCGACTGCCGCTGCTCCTGTGTGGAGGGGTGGATTGGGAGCTGGGAGGTGAAGCCTGCCGACTCAGCAGGTCACGCTGGTCGCCCGCAACACCAGCTTGTAGCTGTCAATCAGACGGTCGGCTGCTCCGCCCAGCTCATTAAGAAAGTCAACAATGAGAAAGGACGAGTAGTTGCTGACAGAGATACCTGCGCAGACCACAGTCAAGGAAATCCGACACCAACTCAAATATCCAAAGCTACAAAAGTAACGAAACAACCCACTCTCTACTTCCCAAACAGAGGGTGCAATCTATTCGGATTTAGCGCCCCACTCCTGCCCTGGGCTCTCACGTTAAACTCACATGGCTGTTGCATTCAGATAAATCCAACAATGCACATCAACCGTTACCATGTGAATCTTCATGAGCCACACAAGAATGCGCCATTGCAAACGCCACCACCCCCCCTCCCATTGCAAACGCCACCCCCCCCTCCCATTGCAAACGCCACCCCCCCCTCCCATTGCAAACGCCACCCCCCCTCCCATTGCAAAATTTACTGACGGCAACAAACAGGCTCAACAGCTCTGAACATACTGTGGAGGTTCTTGCGGGACAGCTGCTTAAAACAGAATTTAAATGTAAATAATTTACATACATCGTCTCACAAACGTGTTCATACATTCGCAATACAGCCAAGCAGTATTTTTTTTCCCACGTGGATTCATGTGAAAAATCCAAATATAACCCATTTAGAATTAAACAAAGCTCAATTGCAACATTGGTGAGCTAATATAGATCTGGAAGAAAAATTCTAATGTTGAAGTAATGGGAAGTGTTCATCAAAAGACCTCAAAAAGGGGGCGACACACCCTAAATTACAGTAATCCTGGCACACCGAGTGATGCAAGTCGTTTCATGCTGCAGTTTATGGTATTACACTCAGCTTGTCGTCTCAGTAACCTGAGCAAGCGGTCATGCCCACTGCCTTGTGGCTTTTGAATGGTGAGAGAGGCAGCACTCCATTGTACCCTGAACTAGATGCATACAGTACATCACAAGTATTTGTGGGGAAGAAAGTACTCACACTCCAAGGTGCACTTTTTAAAATTTCACACAATGAATAATAATTGAAACTGAATTTATACTCATGTGATTTTGTGACTGAAAACAGTGAGGATCAAACTAAGGCTAGTTGACTCAAAGCCAGGCTTTCTAACCTTCTTTCTGAAGAAACTTAATAGACTTTATTGTTAGGCTATTGCTCCCACATAACTCTGCATTGCTCCAAGTTACACAAGATAATTTGAGTAAAAGGTTCCGGATTTGGTTCCAACTCTACTGAATGTGCTATACAGAGCTGGGTGAGTGGAGTACTGCTCAGCAGTTCTGGGATATGGAGCAGGAAGTTCGCCAAAGTGCTCCAACTTGATTTTCACCATCAGGTGGCCCCAAACAAAGTACATGTGCCAGAGGGGAGATTTGACAGACTGCAAGAGACTGGTTGAGAATAAGATTGGGTTGAACTGTGTTCAAGATTGAGTGCTCTCTTGGCAATCATGGGGAGGCCATTTCCAAATGTCCAAAATGGAGGACAGACATCCTCTTAGCTGTGCCCGTGGACAAGTGGAAGTGTGTGCACACAGGAGGTTTATGCGAGTGTGCATGAGCACACAAAACATACACACTTAGAGGGAACACAGCGTCAAAAAAGTCAACCACTCTGTCTCCAATTATCCACTGTCACATACACTGTCCTCTGCATTAATGTAGTTTAAAAAATATATATTTTTAAATAAACATTTCCATAAGATGTAGCTCAGATATTATACGTATATCATAGCTTCATATTTGCCACAATTTTCCACATAATATTTATCTGAGGTATACCCTTATACAGAGAAGAAAGAACAAGAAAAAGAAGAAAATGATATACAAGTAGGGAGTGTTTTTTTTAACATTATCATTGATTTGTAAGAATAAGGTCAGGCCTGTGAAGTATTATGTAGTTAAACTATTTTTCCCAATATGAATCACATTGTTCCAATATATAATTAACATGCTGTTATCTTCTCCATTTTATAAATGTCCATTATAATTTCCTTCCTTGTCTTTAAAGTTGGGCTCTCCTGAAGGGTGTAATAAAGTATCTTATCAGATTTTTCCACCCCACTCCCCTCCATTTATGTGAACTGGTCACTTCTGTTGATACCTCCATTGCTTGATATTATTTTCCATTCTTCCTCAAAAGTTATCCCTCCTTCCTTTTCCCATTTTGTTTTAATGTATAAAGTCGAGTATGTTTTAAGATACACAACAAATGAATTCAATACTATTATCTGAATTATATGTCTCTAAAAAACAGCAGTATCAAACACACTTGCCTTGGTTACATTTTTAATTCTCCTATTAACATAATTCGCAAGATCTACCAATATTGGTAAAAGTCTTGTTTTTATTATGCGTTTCTCTTAAAAGGGAAATACTTATTAGAAATTTTTTTTAAAAATTTAAAAATTGAATCAAAACGGAGTTATTCACCCTCCTTCAAAGATCACAATCTACACACTCCACTCGACATCATCAAAGATCATTCATGTCACAAGTATGCACCTGCACCCTGCAATAAATGTTTTTAACCTGTATCCCCTCCGAGGTGTGCAGGCCCACCACATATGCATGGTACTCAAATCCACTGGCGCATGCGTGCAAGAAGAAACATGGTCGCGCGTGGCCTTCAGACCCCAGGGTGCCGCAAATTAATAGTTATGTACTATGTCCCTTCCCTTTTTGTGGATTCTGCTCCTTAATTTGTCCTCCTTTTGGGGGTTTATGGCCTACACCCCCAAATGGAGGTCAAATTAATGTCCAGTTTGAGATGGCGCTGGAGAGATTGTCTGGCCACCCAACCAAGGAAAAGTACAGCATAGAGGATATGAGAGTACACTGGAGGGTAAAAAGATGACATGAAATTACTTCAACTGATAAGGTAAAGGAGAATACTAAGTGATACAACAAGTAAGTTAAGGGCAAAAGAACAACTCAGGAAAGAAAGGATCAGTGTGGTCTGTCATGCATGAGCCACAGGAGATGGGTAAGTTCCCAAATATTTCTCAACTGTACTTACTGTGGAGAAATATATAGATTTTTGGGAACTCGGGGAAGTAAACAGTAAAGTTTTGAAGAGACCACATTGTAGAAGGCTGTGGTGCTACCACTATGTGTATAGATGTATATATGTGCTGTATGGGCTGGCCCGTCCCCTGAACCTGAGACTCCCCCCTCCCAGGTATCCCCATTAAGGCTGTTATGCCCAAACCCCTCCCTCAGAACCTACCTTGGAACCGGACCAGCAACATGCGAGCTGTGCTGACACTTTAAGGTGATTAAAGCCTATTAATCACAATTCTCTGTCTGACTGTGGTTGATTGGTAGCACAATTTAATCAGCTTAATTGTAGACCATGGACAAGGTAATAAGGGCAGATAAATTAGACAATGACCCCAAGGATCAGGAGGCCTTGACTAAATTCGACCAGTGGGTATACTGCCTCAACACTTTCATGAGGTGCAACGACATGCAGAGCGAGGAAGACAAGGCGGTGCCCTTTGCTCAAGTCGGCCACCAGGTTTTCCAAGTGATAAGAGAATATATTATTTACTCTGAAGTGATGGAGTTCCTGTAGAAGTAATACCGGGCCACGACGAACATCATATATGCACAATTCCTCTTGGACAGCTGAAAACAAGTGCTGGGTAAGTCATTTGATGAATACATGCAGGCACTGTGGCAGCTGGGGTGAACCTACGACTGCAGAGAAGTCTTTGCGGCTGCCCACCTCATGGCTGGGTTCAGCTCTGGCTGTATCAGATAGAGACTTCTGGAAAAGGGTGATTAGAGCCTGCAGGAAGTAGTGGACTTGGCTAAATCGCTGGGGAGAGCACAACACAGCGCAAAGCATTCTCTTCAGGTAATGCGGCCAACATGTGGGGTCATGGGCCCCCCCATCTTGAAACACAGGGCCCCACGTCACTACCAGCGCTATCAAACACCAGAAGTGCTATTTCTGGAGGCATGGGAAGCACCCCCATAACAGCTGCTCAACCTGAAGTGCCACATGGTCCGTTTGGAGGAAGAAAGGGCACTATGTAAAAGTATGTAGGTCCCAACCTTCCCTGAGCAGCGCCATGTGCGGCCAACAGCTGTTGCCATCTTGGATCATCCCACTTCCAGTGCCAGCTACAGAGCATCTGCATGCAGTTCAATGGCCCTCACCTGCCCCTCACGGTCTGCAACACCAACTGGCCAAGTTCCCCCCCCCCCCCCCCCGAACATGGGGCCTCTCTACTCTCCAGGTCCAACCACGATCCCTGTTCGAGAACCTCACCCCCGACTGCAAGCCACTAAGAGCAGATGGTACAGCCCCAGGGACAGAGCCTTAATTAAAGCAGAGGTCAAAAGATAGCGAAAGGAGCCACAGAACCCAGCACCACCCAATGGAGAGCCAAAATAGTGGTGGTAAAGAGCAGTTAGAAACAATGCTCAGTCATTGACTACAGTCAGGCCATAAACCGCTTCACCCTACTAGACATCTACCCACTCCCCCACATCGCTGGTCAACAAGACCACCCAGTTCCGGGTTTTCTCGACCATCGACCTCAAGTCGGCTTATCACCAACTACCAGAGGACAGCCCTTACACTGCTTTCGAGGTGGACAACTGCCTCTACCACTTCCTCCATGTCCCTTTCAGAGTCCCCAATGGGGTTTCAGTCTTCCAGAGGGAGATAGACTGCATAGTCGATGACTATGGACTCGAGGCCAATTCCCTTATGTGGACAATATGACCATCTGGGGCCATGATCAGCAGGACAATGATGTCGATCTCCACAAGTTTCTCCAGGCAGCCAAAAGCCTTATTCTAACCTATAACCAAAAGAAGTGCATCTTTAGCCCTTCAATACTGGCCATCCTGGGCTGCGTGGTGGAGAATGGCATCATTGGGCCAGACCCAGACTGTATGCACCCCCTCTTGGAACCTGAAAAGGTGCTTTGGCCTCTTCTCCTACTATGTCCAGTGGGTCTCAAATTATGCGGAAAAAGCCAGCCCCCTGATGAAATCGGCCACTTTCCCCCTGTTGGCAGAAGCCCAAATGGTGATCACAAGCATCAAGGGTGACATCGCCAAGGTGACAATGCACGCTGTGGAGAGTGATGCGTCTGACTTTGCCCTGGCCGCCACGCTCAAACAGGTGGGCAGGCCCATGGCATTTTTTTCCAGAACCCTCAAGGGCCCCGAGGTCCGGCACTCAGCCATCAAGAAAGAGGCCCAAGCCATTGTGGAAGCTGTGTGCTATTGAAGACACTACCTGGACAGAAAACTGTTGACCCTGCTGACTGACCAACGTACAGTTGCTTTTGAGTTTAACAACAAGTAGTGGGGAAAAATTAAGAATGACAAGATCCTGAGATGGAGAATTGAGCTATCCACCTACTACGACAAGATCTTGTACTGGCCTGGGAAGCTCAACGAGCCTTCAAATGCCCTGTCCTAGGGGACATGCGCCAATGTGCAGCTGGATCACCTCCAAGTCCTCCACAACTACCTCTGCCACCCTGAGGTCACCAGGCTCTAACACTTTGTTAGAGCCCGCAACCTCCCCTACTTGGTTGAAGACATCAGGGAGTTGACAGGCAACTGCCTGGTCTGCGCTGAGTGCAAACCCCAGTTCTACTGACTGGAAAAAACCCACCTTGTCAAAGCCACCCTTCCCTCCGAGCTTCTGAGCATGAACTTCAATGGATTACTCCCATCCAGAATGTGTACTTTCTGAACATCGTGGACAAATACTCCTGCTTCCCCTTTGCCATCCTTTGCCCAGATATGACCACGGCCACCATCATAAAGGCCATACATGACATCTTCGCTCTGTTCGGATACCCCTGTATATCCATTGCAACTGGGGGTCCTCCTTTATGTCCCTCAGCGCATACTCCTGCAGCTTGGAAAGCACCAGTTGGCAGCATTCCTGGACCGACATCTCAGTATGTTGAAACAATTCAACAATTCTTGTTGCACGCCTTAGCCCCTCCAAACCAAATCCCCAGCACCTTCTGGTGTTCAGATCTGACCGTGAAGGGGAAAATGGACTGGTTGGGCCAGTTAATGAAGAGCATTGCCTCATTCTTCTTCAGGTTTACCCTGGTGCCTGATGCAAGCACTGGTCAGTCTCCAGACCAATTAAGTATCTGAACAGCAGACGGTGACATTGTCCATATACAGGGTCGCCTTGACCTGAGTGCCTCCACAGCCTGGCAACGTCAGTTCTCTTATGCCCTTGTCCTTTTGGATTCAGCAAAAGGCTCTATGCAGCACACAAATAAGACTGGAATCGCTGAGCAGCCTTGCACATAGGTGACGGTAAGCCTGAGCAGCGCTAGGCTGTCAGAGATCTTTCTGCCTGGAATTGTGCAGTTATGGTCTGGGTGGATCACCTGTCGCAAGGTAGAGTTGACTCGATTGGTGATAACTTTGGACAGTATTTTGTAGCAAAGAAATGGGTCTCCATTACCTGATATCGTCCTTCTTCTCTTTGAAGATGAGGGTGATGATGCCCTTCCTCATGGAGTCTGACATGCTTCCTGCCAGGAGCATAGCATTGTATACTTCCAAGACCATTCAGTTCCAAAGAGCTGTGAACAACTCAGCCAGTAGGCCTTCGCTTCTGGGAGTCTTAGTTGACCCAAAGGAACAGATGGAGTCCATCAGCTCCCACGAGTAATTGGCTAATTCAGACATTCCCTCTTTCTGTCATCTAAGACCTCTGTAAAAGAGGACAGGAAGTTTTGGGAGGCCATTCTGTCTGTAGCCTTAGTGTCGTACAGACTGACCTAAAAGCATCTGCTGATCCTCTAAATGCCTATCTGTGAGGATGTGACTGAGCCGTCCTCTTCCTTATGGATGGGGATCACAGAGCTCCCTCTGTGAACCTTTTGGAAGAAGAAACATGAACGCATCTCATCCTGATCCACTGTGCAGACTCTTGATCGGCAGATGATTTTGGAGGAATCTGAGGTGAATAGCAAGGCTAGCTGGCTCTTCATCTCTTAGAGTTCCTCCCTCACACCCACTCCTCTTGACTGCAGAAGGAAGAGTTGTTGCAGATGAATTTGGAGTTGGCTCAGTTCCTGCTGTCTCTGTCTTGCCTTTTGAACACCTTTGAGGATAAAGAATCTCTCAATGCTCTCCTTGGTCGCTTCCCACCAGGTCACTGGGCCGCCAAAGAAGGGTTTCACGGTTCTCCAATAAGCATATTTCTTCTTTAGTTCCTGTATGTTCTCTGGGGTCAGCAAATTCACATTCAGCTTCCACAGCCCCCTGCTCGCCTTCTGGTCCTCCTGTACGTTACAGGAAATCCAAAGGAGGTAGTGGTCAGAGAAGAACATCAGCGTAACGTCAGTGGTTCTGACCTTGACAGCCTTCGACATGAAGATGGTCTACCTAGGGTCGGGTTGTGCTGTCCGATCTCGACTTATCTGCGGCAGTCCTCCAGTGCAGGGTTGATGAAGGTGATGCACAGCTGTGTTCAGCAATTCACCGGCCAGAACAACCAGCCTGAACATCACCAACAATGGTGGAAGTTGCTGGAAGATGGGCAGCCTCTTGCTCCGCATGGTGAGGCATATATGTTGATCAGCCAGAGCAGGGTATCGAGGTACTTCATGTCCACTATGAGGAGATGGCCCCCAACTACCTCCTTAACCTCAGTGATTGCAAAGTTGCCTCCCCACAGCAAGATGCCCAAACCAGATGCGCAACAATTGTTTCCCTCGACAATACAGACTACCCATGGGGCCACCATTGCGACCACCTCCGATAGTTTTGGAGGTGTGGCAACTTGCATTCTTGTAGGAAAATACATCAGCTTTGACTTAACAAGGTTTTGTAAAGCATTAACACATCGGGTAGTGAGTTTAACACTGAGCACGGTTAGAGTTGCGAATTTAATCTAATTTTTTTGTTCATAAGAGTCCACAGTTCATAATCTTTACAGTTCTATCAGTGTCCATCAGCCTGGGCCACATGCCCACCTCTTGGTGAACTTCAGTACTGATTACAGGTTCAGGAACAAGGTGTGATCTTCCTCTGGGAGCGGAGTCTCCTCAAGCAATGCTGGTGGTGTCACTGGGGGGAGATCCAGCTGTGTTCCTGCTCCTCTTGACTCCTGGCTGTATCGTGTTCTTCTCCCTTAGCTGGGGAGCCATTGCTTCTGTACTGCTCCCAATCTCCCAGAGCTGGGGGGGGGGGCATCAGCCTCTGCACTGCTCCCGCTCTCCTGGAGCTGGGGGCCACTCAGCTGAGCACTCAGCCTTGCTCATGGCGGCCCAGGGCTGGGGATCTCTGGGTGCTGTATCTCCCACTGTCAGAATAATTGTAATCTGTTTTCTTGCTTTTTTCTCTCTCTGTTCTTGTGCTTCCTCTCTCTGCATCTGACACTTATGCCAGCTTCCTCCTCAGATGCTAAGGCTGCTGGCTTCTCCATTTACCTTGACCCTTCCCCTTGTTTGTGGGGTCTGTTGTAGGTTTCTTTCTTGGGGCTTCTTGTATTTTCTTTTCCCACCATCTGCCATTTTCCCTCTGCAGCTCCTTCCTCCTCCATCAGCTCTGCCTCCTCAGGAGGGGGCTCCAGACTTGTGGCTGGAGTTTGAGGGTTGGATGTGCTTGGGGTATCCTCTCTACCCCTGATCTAGATCTCTGATACAGTTTGTGAAACTCTGTGAGTATAAATCACAGTTAAGGTTGAGGGGGTGTTGACTTCGCTGGGGATGGCGGTCGGTGTTGGCTATTGCCCCGTTGTGCCCTGTGCGTAAGTAGCTACATGTTTTGGGCAGGCCCTGTAGAGGTGGCTGTTTCCCCACACAGGTTGCAGCACTTGCTCTCTCCGCAGTCCTTGACCTGATGGCCTTTTTTCTTGAAGTTTTTGCAGATGACTGTGCTGCATTGGGCTGCCACGTTTCAGTTTGTGGCAATTCCTGCTGTCCAGCATAAACCCAGGTTCCCACAGTTCCTTCCAATTACAAGCACCAAAGAGGGGATCCCTTTGCTGTCCTCTCTCAGCTTTACCTTCACTTGGCATTTGCTGGTCCAGATTTCTTTCTTTTTAAAATATTTTTATTGAGTTAAACATATAAGCCTAAATACAAAATTGACAATTACATAATAATTCATTTGTAAGCACACACAAAAAAAGCCAATGAAAAAAAGTCGATAAAACGACATCAATATTTGCTTAATACCTCAAAAACGTTTAATAGAAATGATCTATGCAGCCATGTTAAACCCATTTGTTGAAATAACTTGTATAGCTTGTATCTTGCTTTGTTTGGTTTTTCTCATGATTCAGATAAACTTATATCAGCATCTCAGGAAAAGGTTTTAGGTTTTACTGCGTTGTAGTAGCCGAGGAACTTTATTGAAATGGAAGGATGATTCATCCCCTACTCATAAAACAGTGGTTTATATGATGTAATGCCCTATTTAAGTTTGGAGAAAATTAGATATAATATTAAAGATGGAAAGTTACAATTTATGAAATTGTGGGACCCATTCTTAGAATTTTTTTTAGAATTGGAAGAATTAACAATGATTGTATGTTACCAGAGGGAAGTAACCTTGAATATGTGATTACAGATACAATGTTAATCAAAAGATTTATAACAAATATGTATATTAAACTGCAAGAAAAGGAGAATGAGGAAACAAATGGTAAAACTAAACAAAAATGGGAACAAGATTTAAATATAAAGATAAAAAAGGAAACATGGGAGAAATTATGTTCTGGAACGATGAGAAATACAATAAATACGAGGCTACTTATGATACAATATAATTGGTTACACAGACTATACATTACACTGCAAAAGTTAAATAAATGGGACCCAACAGTATCTGATAGATGTTTTCGATGTAAAAAAAAAAAGAAATAGGAACAACAATTCATGCAATCTGGACATGTGAGAGAGTAGAAAAATTTTGGGATGATCTCAATCAGATATTAAATAAAATAACAGAAAACAATATACCAAAGAATCCAGAAATCTTTCTCCTAAGTAACATAAAAAACAAAGAATTTGGAATTGATTTGGAGGATGCACAAAAAAGATTTGTTAAGGTAGCCCTAGCCGTAGCAAAAAAATGTATTATGTCAACCTGGAAATTGGAAGATAATTTGAAAATACAACAATGGTATATAGAAATGAATAAATGTATTCCATTAGAAAAAATAACATATAGTTTAAGAAATAATATTGAAATATTCGAACAAGTATGGGAGCCTTACATTAAATACAATAGCGAAAACCTACCGGGGACAAACATTACCTAAGTTGATGGAAGGAGAAGGAAAGAAAAGAATGGACTCTGTAGAATCTTTGGTGTATTTTTGTTGAATGACAACATTGTCTGACTGAATTAATGCAACCTAGATTGTATACCTAAAATGGATGAGGGGGGGGGGTGGGGGGGGTGGCTTGGGAGGAGGGGGGGGGGGAGAAAAAGTCACTGTAAATGTGTGAAAAAGAAAAAGTGTATATCATGGCTATTGTGATTTATGGTGTGAAAAATAAAAAATTTAAAAAAACAAATAAACAAAAAAAAAACAATGATTGTATGTTCTGGTGGTTCACCGCCTGTTCTTTGGGGGGCACCAGTGGTTCGACATTATTGATTTTTTAAAAATTAATTTATAAGGTGTCCTTAATTAGAGGGACGGAATACATTAGATTTAGTTTTTGGTCCAGATTTCAAACATGTTTTTGACATCCATGCAGGTCCCTGTCCCCTTGACATAACGGCCAAGGAATGTGAACACATCCATGAATGGCACAAGTGGATTGAACATGTACACTGTTATCAATTGTTCCTTCTGTGTTGGAAGGGTGAAGAGTGGCTGCACATTGAAAAGTGAGAGTGGAACCACGTTCCCCTTCTCCTGGAACTCCCAAAGCAAACTCTGCCATCCAGCCAGGGTCTGAATGAATAACAATAAAATGACTATTGTCCACGTCATACTGGAGGCAGTAATGTCTTTCGCCTCAAATTTGAGGCCTCCATCAGGACCTTGCACATGAAGAGGTCCTGTGAAAACGGCGATCCTTCGTTAAGGTCCTTCACTGCCACCCTGATAGTGTTTGGGATTCTGAGCGCTGCTGAAGAAGTGTTTCCTGTTTCAGCCATCCTTAAGGAGATGATGGAGGCAGATTTATGGCTGGAAAGGGTGTTAGGTTGGTCCTCCAATCCACAATGATCCACCCCTGCATCCACAGGTCAGCTTACACCAGATGATCTCCTGCTCCCAAATATCTTCTTGGATGTCTTCCTCTTCTAACTTCTTCCATGCTGCCACTATAGCTCCTCACTTCTCACAAATCTAGTTAATCAGTTCTTGTAAGAACAACATTTGATCCAGCCAAATGGCTAAGAAGTGATTGGTGGTTCTCACTGTTGGGAAGGCTCTCTTAAAGTGTCTCCTTATCCCTGCTTACTAAGAGTTGCCCTGGTCAGTCATTATCTGTAAACTTGCATGGTGGTGGGGGGGGTTGAGGGAAAGGTTAATTATATATATTATTGTTCGTCTTTCAGGTAGCTCTGTGGAGGATGAGGAACCTGCAGATGCAACAATGGTTAAATGTTTTCAAATAATGTGACTGAAAAGAAAGTAAATGAAATTTGTTCAGTTTAAGCACAGTATAGTATTTTTTGTCTTTTAAACCATTTATTCTTTATGCAGGTGTATTAGTTAGGTATTAGTTAAGTCTCAAGCAACTGGAAAATACACTTATCTGGCATCTACCAATTACTTTGGGTGCCAGATACCAGGTGTTTTACTATACCTGCTCAGCTGCAGCAAGTAAAAAAATTCAGTGCATATGTATATTAAAATAAACTTAATATCATCAGACAGCATGATTTTGTTCATGGAAAATCATATCTCATAAGTTTGACATGAATTTTTTGAAAAGGTGACAAGAAAATTGATAAGAGCGATTGATAAGATTGATTCTTGACAATATTCCATATGGAAAGTTGTTCTGGAAAGTCAGATTGGATAGGATCCAGAGTGACCTGGTCAAGTGGACACAGAAGTGGCTTGATGGTAGTGGAGGTTTGTTGTTCAGTGGTGTGCTGCAGAATTGGTGCTGGATTCACTCTTATTTGTCATCTACATTAGTGATTTGACTGACAATCCAGTCAGCATGGTTGTAAATCTGTAGATGATGTCAAAAGGTTATCTAAGATTAGAACAAGATATAGATAAACTGGGAAAGTGGGCCAAGAAATGGCAGACAGGAATTAACTCAAACAATTGTGAGCTGTTATATTTTGGGAAGTTTAACCAGGGCATGACTTGCTCAGTAAATGGTAGGGTTCTGGAGAGTGTTGTAGAACAGCAAGATCTTGGGGTACAGGTACACAGTTCCATATGTAGACAGAGTAGTGAAGACATTTGGCACACTTGCCTTCATCAGTCCAGGCATTGTGTACATGAGCTTGGAATTGTGTACATGAGCTTGGAATTGTGTACATGAGCTTGGAATTGTGTACATGAGCTTGGAATTGTGTACATGAGCTTGGAATTGTGTACATGAGCTTGGAATTGTGTACATGAGCTTGGAATTGTGTACATGAGCTTGGAATTGTGTACATGAGCTTGGAATTGTGTACATGAGCTTGGAATTGTGTACATGAGCTTGGAATTGTGTACATGAGCTTGGAATTGTGTACATGAGCTTGGAATTGTGTACATGAGCTTGGAATTGTGTACATGAGCTTGGAATTGTGTACATGAGCTTGGAATTGTGTACATGAGCTTGGAATTGTGTACATGAGCTTGGAATTGTGTACATGAGCTTGGAATTGTGTACATGAGCTTGGAATTGTGTACATGAGCTTGGAATTGTGTACATGAGCTTGGAACTGTACCAGATGTTGGTGAGACCATGAGTGAAGAACTATATGAATTCTGGTTGTCCAGATATAGGAAAGATGTTATTAAAATGGAAAGGGCATAGAAAAGATTCACAAGAATATAACCAGGATTGGCAGGTTTGTGTTATAAGAAGAAGCTGGATCGACTGGAACCTTACTCCCGTGAACATAGGAAGCTGATGGATGTCCTTGAAGGTCGGGTAAATAGTCTTGGTATTGTTCCCAGGGTAGAGGGGTCTAAAATTAGAGGGCATAGATTTAAAGTGAGAGGGAAAAGATTTAAAAGGAACTTGACGGACAAATTTTTCCACACAGAGTGGTGGATATGTGGAACAAGCTGCCATGGGAAACTGTAGAGAAGGGTACAGTTCAATATTTAAGACATTTAGACAGGTACATGGAAAAGAACAGGCCAAATGCAGATAAATCAAACTAGCTTAGGTGGACAACTTGATCACCATAGACAAGTTTTACAAGGGTTTGTTTCTGTGTTGTAATACTCGCTTGCATGTGCTACCTGTAGAGGTCTAAGTTAGGCAGATATCATTAACTGGGAAAAAACTAGTATCCATTATTACAAAAGTGTAAAGGGCATTGGATGAGACAGAGTCAACATGAATCTCTAAAAGGAAAATCACATTTGACAAATCTGTTGGAATTCTTTGACAATGTAACAAGCAGAATAGATAAGAAAGAATAAATGGCTGAAGTTTCAGAAGGCGTCATCTAAGAGTGTATTAAACAAAATTAGAACATGCATATTGGAGATGTTAAGAGATAGTAAATCTTTGGACATCATGCCCAAGATGGTTATGGTGGCTTAGTCGCTTAGTATATTCAAGACAGAGATCAATGGAATTTATATTTGAAGGAAATCAAAGGCAATGGGATTGGTACAGGAAGTCGTGATGGGGAATGTCACTTAAAGGTGAAATACAAGTAATACATGCTCATGTTTTGGGAGTAGTAAAAAAAAAATGAGAATGTTATTGGCATTCTGCAACATTGTAGGATGCCCCAGCTGTGACAGTCTGGAATGCAGGGAAGGTGTGCTTGGTGAGGGGGGAGGAGCAAGTTCTAGGGACAAGAGTCCAGTAGAATGAGGATGGCAAGCCTGTGAACTTTTTTTTATTACAGAACAATATATTTAAGGAGAAAGACCGAGTAGAACATACAGAACCTAATTAAAGAGCTGAATGGACTGCTTTAGCTCCTTTTTCTTGTTTCTAGTTAGCTTTACAATTAACACAGTACACTGAAGAGTGCTCCTTGTGAGACAGCCAACATGTGCATGGAGAGAACTCTCAATAATCACAACCTCACAACCATCTGAATGAATTAACAGAGTTGATATGTTCACTGGACCCTCTCTTCCTTTCAATGGGCAGAAGGTCTTGCATCAAGGTCTCTTTAGTGGTAGTGTAGTGGTTACATCATCACAGGCAAATCTGCATCCAATATTCTGTAGCGGGCCAAGCAATTGCACAGTTAGACAGGCCGAATCGCCGCCCCAGTTGGTTGGCGCATGTTGGCGTGGGCCCCTCTTCCCTTCTCAGGAGAAGCCTGCATTTGGCAACATGCATTGCCTAAGTAATGTCGCCACTTCCCGGTTGCATAGCGCTGAGCAGGCAGTGACTTTGCAATGTGCTAACATTACTCTCACAGACCAACGTGTTCCAGACAGGAAATGGCTCATACCCTTAAAGCTGCACATGAAACTCAAATAAAATCAGTTACTGGTTCATCCTCGTGTGTGTGTGTGTGTGTGTGGATAGATTTCATTTCAGCAGTGCTGCCGTTAACAGACACCACAATTCCATCTGTATGTGATGGTAAGAGACACACATAACTTGAGTGGGAGCAAGGCTAGGTACTGAGGATGGGACTTTACCATTTGATTTTACCCCATTTTCATTTGTTTGTCACAAAATTAGTTCCAAAGCATACATGATCACACATAAAACCATTGGAAGGCAGCCAGAGCTTTAGTATGTCAACATGATTAAAGAGGGAAAAATGGCAAACAATATGATGTTTTCTTTGGAAAGATTGCACTCAACAATTTTTTTTCAAAAGGTTTGCTTCCTGAAAAAAATGGGGATTATGATAGACAACTTTCAAGCTGAACACAAAGATAATTTCAGATTTGCTGTATCATGTAAGAAGTTAGAGAAACATTAAATTAACTTTTATTGAATTTAGCATGTTTAATTGCATAATGATGGTGACATTGCCTTAGTTCAACTGATCTAAAAATGTTTTGCTTCTGATTTTCATTTGTACTTAGCATCTGATGCCTTTCATGTCAGTGTCCAACAATAGTCATTGATAGATTCCAGTTACCCTGATATTGCTTTTCCATGGTCACAATATCCTGGTGAAACTTTTCATCATGTTTGTCACTGACTGCACCAAAGATCAGGAGGGTAAGAAATACAAGTGTGAATGCAGAAAATGAATTTTCAATGACACATTGCACTTCATGGTATTGTATGTTTGAAGAATGTTAAAAATATGATAGGAAATCACAAAAATAGGTTATGTCTAAAAAAAAAGTACGTGATAGGAAAATTTTAAGGTGATTTCCACGATCAGCAGCCCAAAATCCATAAAATATACTCAAAAGTGTTCAGGAAGCAAAATCTTCATTGTTCAGTGTTACTTGAAAAGGCAGAATACTGCTGCTGAGAGTTTAAGTACATTTAGAATCAGAATAAGATTTATTGTCATGAACTTGACACAAAATTTGTGGTTTTGCGGCAGCAGTATTGTGCATTACAGTTGCAAAATTGCGATAAATTATGGTTCTGTGAATAAAATATTTAAAAATAAATAAATAGTGCAAAAATGAGAAAAAACTGAAGTTGTGTCTAAAGGCTCATTTACCATTCAGAATTCCAATAGCGGAGGGGAAAAAGCTGTTTTTGTAATGTTGGATGTGCATTGTCAGGCTCCTGTACCTCCTTCCTGATGGCAGCAGAAAGAAGAGGGCATGGTCTGAATGTTGAGGGTCCTTGATGATAGAAAGCATAAGAAATAGGAGCAGGAGTAGGTTATCTGGTCTGTTACGCCCAGGGGCGTAGCCAGGTTCTAACATTAGGGGGAGTGAGCGCATATAAAAAGGTGCTACGCCACATACTGGATGGCGACTCTGTGGTTGAATGGCGGTCCACACTGATTTTTCGGCAGTATTGGACCTGGAGGGAGAGGGGTGTGGGGTGGGGAGGGGAAGACTTGCCTGAGTCTGTCGGAATGCAAGTAAAGTCAGCAAACATCCAAAAGAGATAAATGGAGATTAATTCCGTACTTAAACGGACGTGAATTGTGAATAATTTTTGGGAAACCACAAACCAGAGGTGTCTTCATAATCTTTCAGTGTGCACAACATTTTCATGAAATGAATAATAATCTTAATTCCAATGAAACACAGAGAAAAGCATTGGGAAGAAGAGGAATGCCTCCAAAATTGAGAGAAGCCTAATTCTGTAACTGATTATATAAATTAGAAAAATCTTGTGTTGTATTGAGACTGATACCATTTCTGTAATGGGTGATCGGAGCTGTTGATCCTCGTGCTTCTTCCTAGTTATATCTTTATTTGAAAATGAGCACGGACACAGGTGGTCGGTACAGATCGAGGCCACTGCTGATCCTAGCCTGCAGCTGTGTTGCCAGTGTAGCTGATGTGTGCCTTGTTGAGGGGAGCTGGGACTGGGCCCCGTGCACAATCCACGAACTCTAGGATCTGCTGCGCTGCACCTCTTGTTTACTTGCACTGAGGATTCCATCGAGCTGGAAGTCCCTTTTAGGGCTTCCGCTGGTCTGCGCACATAAATAAACAAGGCCATGCAGGGCAAAAGTTATTGAATAAAACAAAGAGTTCCTTTGGAGGCAAATAAAACTGCTTGCCCTCAGTTTACTGCAACATTAAACAATGAGTTTTTTTTTTACTTACTGAATGAGGGTGCGGTGACCGTGCCTTGGAGCACATTTCAAGTGAGGGGATGGGGTGTATGTGCAGTTCTTCATTCACACCCCAACTCTTGTGATGCGTGAAGCAGTGAACACAATTCAAAAAGGAGCCACTCTTGAAGAATGTGCTCAGGGACTTCCACCACCCTCCCTTAACTACGCCACTGGTTGTGCCTACCCCAGCATTCAATTAGATCATGGCTGATCTGATGATAAGCTCATCCCCAACTATCTGCCTATCCCCCCCCCCTCCCCATTCCCTTTAATTTTCCTACTTTGTAATTAAAACTGTACTGTGTAGAGCAAGGGCTCCCAACCTGAGGTACATGTACCCCCAGTGGTACATTTGCACTTTTCAGGGCGTATATTGGGTCTGAGAGAATAGCCACTACTGTACAATACATGGCGTTGTAATCTGCAGTCAGATTGCACCACAATGTTGTGTTTTTTTTATCTTTAATTTTTAGGGGTACACGGGAACCTATAAAAATGCCCAAGGGGTACAGAGGAACAAAAAGGTTGGGAACCCCTGATGTAGAGGCTGCTTTCTTGAGACACTGCTTCTTAAAGATGTCCTTAATCGAACAAAGACTAACGGCACAAGCCAAGTTTACAATCCTCTGTAGCCTTTTCCTGACCTGTGCATTGGCACCTCTATACCACACAATGTTGCAGTCAGAATGGTCTCCATGGTAAACATGTAGAAATTTTCTAGAGACTTTGCTGTCACACAAAATATCCTAAAACTCCTCACGAAATATACCCGCTGGCAAGCTTTTTTCGTAATTGGATCAACATTATGGCCCCAGGATAGATCTTCAGAGATGTTGACACCCAGGAATTTAAAGTTCTTTATGCTCCCCACTGCTGGCCCTCGATGCGTTTTCCTGATTTCCCCTTCCTGAAGTCCACAATCAATTCCTTAGTTTTGCTAATATTGTGTGCAAGATTGTTGTTGTGACACCACTCTACTAGCTGATCTATCTCCCTCCTGTACGCTTTGTCATTGCTGTCTGTGATCCTGCAGACAACCATGATGTTATTGACAAATTAATAGATGGCAAGCTCACACCAAGACACAAGAGAAACTTGTCCGTGAACTACTCTTTGCAGACGATGCCGCTTTAGTTGCCCATTCGGAGCCAGCTCTTCAGCGCTTGACGTCCTGCTTTGCGGAAACTGCCATAATGTTTGGCCTGGAAGTCAGCCTGAAGAAAACTGAGGTCCTCCATCAGCCAGCTCCCCACCATGACTACCAGCCCCCCCACATCTCCATCGGGCACACAAAACTCAAAACGGTCAACCAGTTTACCTATCTCGGCTGCACCATTTCATCAGATGCAAGGATCGACAATGAGATAGACAACAGACTCGCCAAGGCAAATAGCGCCTTTGGAAGACTACACAAAAGAGTCTGGAAAAACAACCAACTGAAAAACCTCACAAAGATAAGCGTATACAGAGCCATTGTCATACCCACACTCCTGTTCGGCTCCGAATCATGGGTCCTCTACCGGCATCACCTACGGCTCCTAGAACGCTTCCACCAGCGTTGTCTCCGCTCCATCCTCAACATCCATTGGTGCGCTTTCATCCCTAATGTCGAAGTACTCGAGATGGCAGAGGTCGACAGCATCGAGTCCACGCTGCTGAAGATCCAGCTGCGCTGGGTGGGTCACGTCTCCAGAATGGAGGACCATCACCTTCCCAAGATTGTGTTATATGGCGAGCTCTCCACTGGCCACCGTGACAGAGGTGCACCAAAGAAAAGGTACAAGGACTGCCTAAAGAAATCTCTTGGTGCCTGCCACATTGACCACCGCCAGTGGGCTGATATCGCCTCAAACCGTGCATCTTGGCGCCTCACAGTTTGCCTCACAGGAGGCAGCAACCTCCTTTGAAGAAGACCGCAGAGCCCACCTCACTGACAAAAGGCAAAGGAGGAAAAACCCAACACCCAACCCCAACCAACCAATTTTCCCCCGCAGCCGCTGCAACCGTGTCTGCCTGTCCCGCATCGGACTTGTCAGCCAAAAACGAGCCTGCAGCTGACGTGGACTTTTACCCCCTCCATAAATCTTCGTCCACGAAGCCAAGCCAAAGAAAGAAAGAAAAGATGGCATTTGACTTGCGCCTCATGACATAGTTAAGGTGCAGAGAGTAGGGCAGTGGGCACTGACAGTGTCGATTGTCAGTGAGGAGGAGATTGGCGTAGTTGGCACGGTTGGTGTACGGGTGGTACAGTTGACGTAGTGGTTAGCGCATTGCCTTTACAGCGTCAGCGGTTGGGATTGGGGTTAAAATCCCGTGCTGCCTGTAATGAGTTGGTAGCTCTCCCCATGTCTGCGTGGGTTTTCCCCAAGGGCTCCAGTTTCCTCCCATTGTTCAAAATGTACCTGGGCTTTAGATTAATTGGGTGTAAATTGGGCGGCATGGACTCGTGGGCCGAAATGGCCTGTTAGCCTGTATGTCTAAAAATTAAAGCAGTATTAATTAGAAACTTTGTATCCAGGGATGTAACATACTTTAGCTGTTTAAATCTAAAATTTAAATTTAAATGTTTGTACTTTCTGGGAGAAATTTCAAACCTTATTACTACTGGAGATTTCTAAGGTCATATATTCAGGCCAGGAGATAGGTGCTCACACTGACATCTCTGGTGGTGTCGGCAGATAATTCGTATTAGTGTTACAAAAATTCACAATGTTTCACATTCTACCACACATTTTGTTGCTCATGACTACTCCAAGTCATATTGAAAATGTGACACAGAAGTGTTTAATCATCATCAGGGAAATTATGCTTGACTAATCTTCTGTAGCTCTTTGATCAGGAAGAGTCTTCTTCTTTGGCTTGGCTTCGCGGACAAAGATTTATGGAGGGGGTAAAAAGTCCACGTCAGCTGCAGGCTCGTTTGTGGCTGACAAGTCCGATGCGGGACAGGCAGACACGATTGCAGCGGTTGCAAGGGAAAATTGGTTGGTTGGGGTTGGGTGTTGGGTTTTTCCTCCTTTGCCTTTTGTCAGTGAGGTGGGCTCTGCGGTCTTCTTCAAAGGAGGTTGCTGCCCGCCAAACTGTGAGGCGCCAAGATGCACGGTTTGAGGCGTTATCAGCCCACTGGCGGTGGTCAATGTGGCAGGCACCAAGAGATTTCTTTAGGCAGTCCTTGTACCTTTTCTTTGGTGCACCTCTGTCACGGTGGCCAGTGGAGAGCTCGCCATATAACACGATCTTGGGAAGGCGATGGTCCTCCATTCTGGAGACGTGACCCATCCAGCGCAGCTGGATCTTCAGCAGCGTGGACTCGATGCTGTCGACCTCTGCCATCTCGAGTACTTCGACGTTAGGGGTGTAAGCGCTCCAATGGATGTTGAGGAAGAGTAGATAAAGGGGAAACCTATGGATCTGGCATATGTGACACATCAGAAGAATGTACACCAGGACCACCATGGGAAATTGTAGAAGAAAGCATGCAGAATTACAGAATAAATATTAGTGTAGATTGAAAATTAGCTAACAGTAGAAAATAAAGTAGAATAAGTAGGTCTTATCAGCTCAACAGGTCCCAACATTGATTCCATTCACTATCAAAAAGATTTGGCTGATGGTATTGAACGTAAAATTTTCAAATTTACTGACATAACTTGGTGTGATTATAAATAATGATGAGGGCCTCCAGGAAATATAGAAAAAGAGAGTGGGTGGGCAAGATAGCAGATGGAGGACAGGGTAGAAAAATATGAGATTATTCACCAGTAGAAAAAGCAGCGATGTCAAGTTTATTTTAAATGGTTAGAGATTGGAAAATGTCAATGTTCATTAGAACTGGGTGTCCTTACACACAAGTCACTGGGAGTTAATATGGAGATGTTGGAGGCAATAAGGAAGGTGAATAGTAAGTGAGCCTTTATTGCTCAAGGATTTGAGTACAAAAGTAAAGATTACTAGCTACAATTATATAGGGTCTCGATGAGATCAGCCCTGCAATATTGTGTACAAAACTGCACATAGCTGCTGCAGAATGTTGTGAAAGTTCAATGGACTGATTCTAGGGTTTCTAGAAGATTGCTTGGATGAGACCTTAATTCACTAGAGTTCAAAAGAGTGGTCATTGTAACAGACAAAATACAATTGGGCTCAATAGGGTAGATACAAGCAGAATGTTTCTCCTGGCTGATACTTGGGATTACAAACACAAAGGAATGCTACATTAATGATTGAAATGAGAAGCAATTTCTTCACTCAGAGGGTTATAAACCTTTCCAACTCTTTGCCTCAGATAGTGGGAGAAGCTTGGTCATTAACTGAATTCAAAGCAGACATTGATAGGCTTCTAGAAATCAAAGGATATGGAAAGCGTGCAGCAAAAGCATGCTCAGGTACAAGATTACTATGATCTTGATGATCAAGAAACATAGGATAGTACAACACAGTGCAGGCCCTTTGGCCTTGATGTGGTGTCGATCCATATATTCCTTCCTAAAAAGAGTATTTAACGCTCCATACCCCATAACCCTCTATTTTTCTTTCATCTGTGAGTCTGTGTAAGAGTCTCTTAAATGCCCCCAATGTTTCAGCCTCCACCACCATCCCCAGCAAGGCATTCCTGGCACCCACTGCTCTGTTTAAAAGATTTACCTCTGATGTCTCCCCTGAACTTCTCTCCCTTAATTTTGGACATATGTCGTCTGGTGTTTGCTGATCTTGCCCTGGGAAATAGGTGCTGGTTCTCCACCTTATCTATGCCTCTCATAATCTTATAGATCTCTATCAAGTTTCCTCTCACCCTTCTACATTTCAAGGAGAAAAGTCCCGGCTCTGCTAACCTTGCTCATAAGACTTGTTTCCCAATCCAGGCAACATCTTGGTAAATCTCCTCTGCACCCTCTCCATAGCTTCCACATCCTTCCTGTAATGAGCTGACCAGAACTGAACACATGGTCTTACCAAAGATTTGTAGAGTTGCAATATGACCTCCCTACTCCTGAATTCAATCCCCCTGTTAATGAATCCCAGCATCCCATAGGCCTTCTTAACTATCCTATCGGTAGCGAGTGTGCTACTGAGTGAATGAATGAGACCAGCACTCGGTGGGCTCTTTAGAACTTGTGAACTTTATTTTGACTAACACACTGCCACTTTTAAGACATTTGAAGCTACCTGTGTGCATGCAGGCCCTGAGCTTCTACCACGCGACGCCATCTTTGATGTGGCTGTTCCGATGATGCGTGCATAACACATGGAGCCGGTTCACCTGGCCATCAAATATGTGTGTCGCCACACAACCCCTCCACCAGAACTGGCACTAGTGTCTGCCTTGCTCAAAGTTTGTACAACCTTTCATTTCGGAGACTGGGCTGGCTGTAGTGAGACAGGCTGCCTTAAGTCCAGGTGTGCTGGCTTCAGTCCAAGTGTGCTGGTTTCAAGTGCTCTCTGGTGAAAAACTCCTCCTTTCCCCCAATGTCCAGAGTGAAACGTTGTTCCGTATCACTTTGTAAAGGCCTCCGTAAGATCCTTGGAGGGGTGAACAGTGCATGCCTCAGTGGACGAACACAAACTTGTAATTTTTTTAAGTCTTTAGGGATGGAGGAGGTGGTTTGTCCACAGTCGGTTGTTGGTCTGGGTGCGAGGTTACCTAGTTTCTTGCGGAGTTGCTATAGCACTACGGTGTTTTCTGGCTCCTGATGGCATATCACTGGCAAGAATTGACCAAGTACTGTCAGGGTGTGCCATAAACCATCTCCCGAAAAGCACCTGGGAATCTCGTCCACCGAGTTGGGGCTTGTCAGCCTGGCATGAGCACTGACTTGAGGTGCCTGTGGAAATGCTCAACCAGGCCATTAGATTGTGGTGGTAGGCTATGGTGTGATGTAGCTGCGTGCCAAGTAGACTGGCTAATTCAGACCAAAGGATGGACGTGAACTGGGCTCCCCAGTCTGTGGTTATATGAGACGGGATGCTGAAACGGGATACCCATATAGACAGCAGGGCTCTGGTGTGGGAGTCAGCTGTGGTCTTGGTAATCAGGACAGCCTCAGGCTATCTGGTGAACTGGTCTACAATGGTAAGGAGGTACCGGTAGCCACATAAGACTGGCAGGGGCCCCACGATGTCCATGTGTATATGGGCGAATCTGCAGGTTGGCATTTCAAACTGGTGGAGAGGGGGCTTAAGTGTGCCTATGGACCTTGGCAGTCTTACAGTGCGTGCATGTGTATGCTCATTCATTGACCTGTTTTCACAAACCGTGCCATACGAAATTAGAGGAAACCATCTGGACTATGGTTCTGATCGAGGGATGCGAAAGGCCGTGAACTAAATCGAATGTCTTCTTTCTCCAAGGTGCCGGAACAAGGTGGACATGTCGCAGAGCAGTGTCCTGTAGCCTTGGCCTAGTGGTATTTCCTGCAGCTGTAAACCA
The DNA here is from genome assembly GCF_036971445.1 of Narcine bancroftii. Classification (NCBI taxonomy): domain Eukaryota; kingdom Metazoa; phylum Chordata; class Chondrichthyes; order Torpediniformes; family Narcinidae; genus Narcine; species Narcine bancroftii. Next base: position 77,315,489 of record NC_091472.1, on the reverse strand, counting down.
GTGATTGCGGTGTGGAAACTGCAAGTTTCAGCATCCACCTGTTTGGCCTGTTCCAGCTCTGAGTAATCGACACAATGTGACAACATCTGAAGTGTGGGTCTAGACTGGGCGTCTGCCACTATGTTGTCTCTCCCTGAGAGATGTTGGATGGTCGTTGTGAACATGGAAATGTAGGAAAAATGGTGCTGTTGTCGGTCTGACCAGGGTTCTGAAACTTTTGAAAACATGAAAGTTAAAGGTTTATGATCTGTAAAAACTGTGAAAGGCCTCCCCTCTAGAAAGTATCGAAAATGTCGTATGGCGAAGTAGAGTGCTAGCAGCTCCCTATCGAAAGCGCTGTTCTTCAGCTCTGGTGGTCCTAAGTGTCTGCTGAAAAATGCCAGGGGTCTCCAGTTGCTGTCCACGAGCTGCTCTAGCACTCGGTGTCGACAGCTAAGGCAGTAGGGACATCCGTTCTTGGGTGTACAAGCAATGTGGCATTGGCTAGGGCCTCCTTAGTTTGTTGGAAAGCTGCTGCGGTTTCGTCGTCTCACGCCAAATTTTTCTTTGTGTGTCCATCATGGTGATCAGCAGGGACATAATGCTGGCGGCTGCTGGGATAAAACGGTTATAAAAGTTAACCATCTCCACGAATTTCTGCAGACCTTTTACTGTGGTAGGCCTAGTGACTTGGTGAATGTCCCTGGTAATTCTATGGCCCAGGAAGTCGATGACCCAAACTGGCACTTGGCAGGGCTGACGATGAGGCCAAACTCGCTGAGGTGGATGTAGAGCTGGAGGAAATGGGAAATGTAATCCTGGCGATCTCTACTTGCAATGTGGATGTCATCCAGGTAGATGAACAGAAAGTCCAAGTCCCTGCCAACTGCATCCATGAGTCGCTGGAACATTTGTGCTGCGTTTTTGAGGCAGAATGGCATCAGCAAGAACTCGAAGAGGCCAAAAGGGGTAATTAAGGCTGTCTTCTGGATGTTGTCATGGTGTACGTGGATCTGGTGGTAAGCATGAACCAGGCCAACCTTGGAGAAGATGTGAGCTCCACGTAGGTTGGCGGCAAAGTCCTGGATGTGGGGAACAGGATAGCAATCTGGAGTGGTGACATCGTTCAGGCGTCTGTAGTCCCCACATGGTCACCAACTACCAGTAGCCTTCAGGGCCACTGTGGTCCCCACATGGTGAGGCCCAGGGGTTATCGGATCTGTGTACGATGCCCATTTCTTCCATGTGTTTAAATTCTTTCTTTGCCAATTGCAGTTTATCTGTTGGCAGCCATCGGGCACGTTCATGAAGGGGTGGCTCGAGTGGTTATTTGGTGTTCCCATGCTTTGGCATGGTAGAGGTAAATTGCGGCCTGAGGATGGATGGGAAATCAGCCAAGATGCGGCTGAATTCGTCGGTTGAAGACGCAACCGAGGCAAGTTGAGGGGCTGGCATTCCAGCCTCTCCAAGAGGGAAAATTTGAAAAATCTCAGCATGGACCAGTCTTTTGGCTTTGTCTGTGCACCCTCAAGAAGTCTGCCCCTCGGTGTGGTTTTTCCATTGAGGTGAGTATAAAAACCCAGTTGAACTTCTCGCTTCCTAACCGGACCTTCACTTGTCGAGCTGTTATTGGCAGCTTGCAGGGTGGGGCCTGAGATTTCGAGTGCTGTTGGCGGGATGACGCTGATTTCTGCCCGCCTGTGTCAACGAGAAGCCTGTAGCCTGAGATCTTATCACAAACATGGAGTAGGCTGTCTGGGTGGCCAGGCGCCAATGCCATCAGTGGCGGGTGGCTGTAGCATTTCCCGGAAATGTGCAGGGTTGCCTGCCTTTGCAGGCATTTGCTCCCCACCTTTGGTGATAGAAACACCATTTGCTATCTGCTCCCTTCGTTGCTCTGCGGGGGCGCTGTTGGTCTCAGAACGAGTTGGGTTTGGTCTGTTGCTTTGTCTGAGGTCTGGTCAGCGGACTGATGGCAGACTTGTTTTCTCAATTGGTATGCCAAAGGATGTCTGCTTTGGCTGCAACTTTTCTGGGGTCGCTGAAGTCAGCATAAGCTAGCAGGAACTGAATATCGTCAGGCAGCTTCTCTAGAAAAACCTGTTTGAACATGAGGCAGGGTTTGTGAGCTTATGCCACTTATGCATAAGCATCTTGTCCATGAGGACGGATGGCGTTCTGTCCCCAGGCTGTCCAGGTGCACGAGCCTGGCTGCCCTCTCACGTCCAGAGAGCCTGTATGTGCTGATGAGTAACGCTTTCAGCGCATTGTATTTACCTCCCTCCGCTGGGGCTTGGATGAGGTCATCTACCCTGGCCACAGTCTCCTGATCCAAGGAGTTGACCACATGAGTTTAAAGATATTTGTTTAATCTGGAACTGTGCCTCCACTGTCGAAACCTTGTGCAGGGCCGTAGTGTCCAGAAGGTGGGCAATTTTAGCGCAATGGAGCTTACAGCTGCGGCATCCAAGATGAGCAGTCCAAAAAAACGTTTGGACTCGTCAAGGTCACCAATGTAGCGAGTGTGCTAACTGAGAAAAAGAACGAGACCAGCAGTCGGTGGGCTCGTTAGAACTAGTGAACTTTTGACTAGTGTGCTGCGGCTTTTAAGGTATTTGAAGCTCCCTCCCCTGTGCACCGGAAACCACGTTATCGTGACGTAAGTGTGCTATCTGTGCGCATGTAGCCCCAGAGCTTCTACGGAAAAGAAAGCCGCATGATGCCATCTTTGATGCGGCTGCTCTGATGACGTGTGTGTGACACATGGAGCCGGTTTGCCTGGCCATTAAATATGTGCCACACCACACTATCAACCTGTGCAGCAACCTTGAGGGATGTATGGATTTGCACCCCAAGGTCCCTCTGTTCATCCACACTCCTAATTGACCATTAACCCTGTTCTCAGACTTTTGATATGTCCTTCCAAAATGCATCACCTCACACTTATCTGGATTAAAATTCAGCTGCCACTTTTCTGCCCAACTTTGCATCCTGTGTATACCCTTGTAACCTTTGCTTCTCCAATCTTCGTGTTATCTGCAAACTTACTGCCTCTTCAACCAGGACATTTATAAAAATCACAAAGAGAAGGGGCCCCAGAAGATATCCTTGCAGCCCTCCACTAGTCCCTGACCTCCAGGCAGAAAACTTTCCTTCCACCACTACTCTCTGCTTTCTTCTTACAAGCCATTTTTTTTATCCACACAACCAAGGTTCCACTGATCCCATGCCTTTGCCATCTATTGATCTCAGCCTTGGATATGCTCAATAATAGACAACTCAGGTAATAATAATAAAAATAATTTCAAATTAATAGGTGAAGAAATTCTTCATCTTATACCTGAATGGCCCCTTTTCAATCTTCTTCAGCATGATGCTGAACCAAGCCATGAAAGACCCCAACAATGAAGACGCTGTTTACATCCGGTACCGCACGGATGGCAGTCTCTTCAATCTGAGGCGCCTGCAAGCTCACACCAAGACACAAGAGAAACTTGTCCGTGAACTACTCTTTGCAGATGATGCCGCTTTAGTTGCCCATTCAGAGCCAGCTCTTCAGCGCTTGACGTCCTGCTTTGCGGAAACTGCCAAAATGTTTGGCCTGGAAGTCAGCCTGAAGAAAACTGAGGTCCTCCATCAGCCAGCTCCCCACCATGACTACCAGCCCCCCCACATCTCCATCGGGCACACAAAACTCAAAACGGTCAACCAGTTTACCTATCTCGGCTGCACCATTTCATCAGATGCAAGGATCGACAATGAGATAGACAACAGACTCGCCAAGGCAAATAGCGCCTTTGGAAGACTACACAAAAGAGTCTGGAAAAACAACCAACTGAAAAACCTCACAAAGATAAGCGTATACAGAGCCGTTGTCATACCCACACTCCTGTTCGGCTCCGAATCATGGGTCCTCTACCGGCACCACCTACTGCTCCTAGAACGCTTCCACCAGCGTTGTCTCCGCTCCATCCTCAACATCCATTGGAGCGCTTACACCCCTAACGTCGAAGTACTCGAGATGGCAGAGGTCGACAGCATCGAGTCCACGCTGCTGAAGATCCAGCTGCGCTGGATGGGTCACGTCTCCAGAATGGAGGACCATCGCCTTCCCAAGATCGTGTTATATGGCGAGCTCTCCACTGGCCACCGTGACAGAGGTGCACCAAAGAAAAGGTACAAGGACTGCCTAAAGAAATCTCTTGGTGCCTGCCACATTGACCACCGCCAGTGGGCTGATAACGCCTCAAACCGTGCATCTTGGCGCCTCACAGTTTGGCGGGCAGCAACCTCCTTTGAAGAAGACCGCAGAGCCCACCTCACTGACAAAAGGCAAAGGAGGAAAAACCCAACACCCAATCCCAACCAACCAATTTTCCCTTGCAACCGCTGCAATCGTGTCTGCCTGTTCCGCATCGGACTTGTCAGCCACAAACGAGCCTGCAGCTGATGTGGACTTTTTACCCCCTCCATAAATCTTCGTCCGCGAAGCCAAGCCAAAGAAAAAGACTACAACCAATGCAAACTCTTGGTACCCGACCTGTTAAGGCCTCTAAGAATTTTAAATGTTTGAAGACCACATAGAACTATTTTATGTAGTCTCTTATGTGAAAACATTTTTTTATTCCATTTGCTAATCTGAAGAATTTCTGTGTCCCCTTTCAAGTGCAAATACACCTTTCTTCTGGCAAAGAGACCAAAAATATATGCAATGCTCCAGCTATCAAAGTCCCATATAATTAGAGCAATACTGCCATTTGTATTCCAATATCTTTCAATAAAAGCCAATGTATAATTTACCAGTATGTTAATTGTGACATGGGTAAAAGTACAATCAAACTTGTAGTTTTTCACATTAAAAATAATTAATTTTGCAGCTAAGTGGTTAATTTCACATTCAACACTGTACTCAACCCACCACTTTCTTACTCAATTAATTTGTACATACTATTTTCAGACATTTTGTGTCTGCCTCACAGCTTCCTTTTCAAAGTAGCTTTTTATCAGCAGCATACTGGATACATTGTCTCCTCCCCCACGTTTATCAATAGAGGTTGTAAATAGCTGAGGCCCAGCCCTAGTCCTTACAGCATTCCAGTAGTTCCAAGCAGCCATCCCATTTATTCCTACTGTTTTCTGTCTCAGTCCAAATGAATATACTACTCCATCCCATGAGGTCAAATTTTCAATGGGATTTCATCAAATGCTTTTTGAAAAAAAATGCAAATTTCATTAGTTCTGTTCACATACCCTGTTTTTCAGTGCCTCAACATTTAACCTGTCAAGTCTCAAAGCCTGGGCTTTTGGCCATCAGTTCAGAGGATGTAGCAGCTTTTAATCCAAATAAATATCCAGTAGCACTTCTTTATTAATTGAAGAGGAGATGGAGGTAACTCTGGGTCAAATTCACTTAAATAAATCATGAAATCTGTATATTTTGGCCGATGAGAACAGAAAAAGAGTATTTCATAATTTCAATTTTAAGATACGTTATCATAATAGTTAAAAAAAATACTCAAGGTAAACGAACAGGTTAAACAGGAGGGCAACCAAATATATCACCTGCTGAGAATGGTTGAAGTCTCTCTGCTTCCGACATCTATGCTACACTGTTACCCATAATGAAAGGCACGTGGGTAGTATTTCAATTTCTTTATAACAGTACTAACAAGCGTGACGGTGTAGAGTTTTTATTTAGACAGCCTGATCCACTGATTACCTAGTTCCAAGGAACTTCTTTGTATCTGATTATACACCAAGGAGCTCATATTATTGTTTCACAACTTGAGGTTAATCAAATCTCCAATTTTTGGGAAAGTTTCAAAAGTCATGTATCAAAAAAAAGTGTAATATATCTGAGGTCAAGCAATATTTTTTATTATCTGAATAGACACATTGAGCAATCACTCATATGAAGGAGATGTACTAAAGAAATCAGAAACATTTCTTGATGTATCTTAAATAATCTTAATTCCTAAATGTTTATTCAAAAATGTGCACAGTCCATGGTCACAACTAACATTAAAAAATCACATAATAATCCAGCAACTTCACAGTGACCTTTTGAGAATCTGTCATAGCTATACAGAAGGCCACAAATTAATTCACTTGAAGCTTGCTTGTTGCGGAAGACCGCTTCAGCCTTAGTTGTAATGAACTCCAATATCCAAACAAAATTCACTAAGTGAATAGATAGGATATGGCCAAAGTATCAGAGGATGATTGGAACATATGGAAACATCTCTCCCTCTCTCTCTCCAAATCAGTGTCTTCAAAGGTGGAAGATAAGGGAAAGATAGAAAAGAAAAGGGTTTTTGAATCAGCATAAAAAGTAACATTTGCTGTTGGATAAGTAAATGGATATGAAATGGACAGATAGGAAAAGTTCAGCTTTAACTGTCTGCCATCACCCCCACCTTCTTTTCCCAGCCACCATCATGAATGAATCATTATAACTTGACACTTTCTCCTTCCTCAATTCTACCTCTCCTTGCAAATCTGTTAAGCATGAAAACTGGAATTTCTTTATCCTAATTAATTAAAGAAAAAACCATTTTAATTGAATAAAATGCATTTTTTCCATTTCTACTGTTTTCATAATTGTGAGAGGAACAGCTGACCTACTCAAAAATATGTTCATATATAAATGCTCATCAAATAAAAAAGAATGAGAATTTCTATCAATAAAGTCTAATACTTTCATTAAAAATGACAACCCCTGAAGTATGTAAACACGTAAATTTAAAACTTAAATTTAAATAGGAAAATTAAAAATGTGTAATGTGAATAAGCAGGTATAAATTGCAGCTGCAATTTTAAAATTTTCTCTCCAATAAAATAACATAGAAATGACTTTATACAAATGATCATTTTAATTGGTATGTTATAACTAAAGATCTTCCTTTAAAATCAAATAACAAGTACTAGTTGATTATTACTACTTTATACAAACAAAGGCACATACTGTACAACTGGATGCTGAACTTCAAATTGTTATTTCAACAAATTGGGCTGTAAATTTGTGAAAATTAACATTTTGTGCTGAATGAATCACTGGGGATTGCAATCTGGTCTTATCTTCAGTCCCAGTCAACTGGCGTTCCAGAAAGAGTGTGCAGCGTCATCAGAGCATCCATTTGATAGGATTCTACTGCTGGACCTAATCAATCTCTAGAATACTGTGGCTGCACCGTGCAACAAAGCTAAAATAGATTTACAAATGGGGTTTTAGGGGATAAGCTCCTTCACAGGATTACATATTGATTTTAAATATAAAAAAGCTTATCATATAAACCGTAACTACAAAAATAGTGAACCTATGCATAAATCCTTTTAGAAAGCTTTCACTTCAAACTGCAAACTGAGGGCGAATAAAGAAGTGAAAAATCCAGAGTAAGATCCATTTCGTGGGTTAACAATATAAACAGAATGTTTTAGAGACCATCCTTGGGCCATGTATAAAACAAAACATGAACAGGGGTACTCAAAACCAACAGGAAATCTTTATTTGATGTCAAAACTGCAAAAAAAAACCCAAAACCTAACAATACCTTGATGTGAGAATTAGACAGATAATATCAACATTTTAAATACTATGCTCATTTTACCTGTAAGAGTGCAATCAGCAGATTATTTTAAATTAGAACAAGTACAACATTCAGTTTTTATTTCAATTCAGATGCATTAAAATTGTGACTGGATACTAAATTTGCAATTAAATGACTGCTGCCAGCAAAAGCTGATCGACAATTAAAATACTTCCAAGCCCATGTGCAGGAATTTTTATAAACTCCATTGCACACATTCCCTTAGTTTTACATACGGCAATGTAATTACAAAACAGAGTTACTTCAAATTCATTCAATGGCTTCATCATAGTTTACATTTCTTCATAAAACTACAAAGGAAAAGACAGCACCAACAAATTTATTACTAAGGGATAAATGAGGTTAATTGACTTTGTTTCTATAACCATTGCAGATATATCAGTCTTTATATTTGTATGATGTGCCATTTATAACATACTGGTGAAAAATAACCATTCAATATTCTTCGAGGTTTCTTTTTTAGTCAAACTCATAAACTGAACCAGCTTACTGGCTCAATTTTAACAAACATTTGAGTACTTTTAGTTAATTTCACTATTTAGTTTGATGTTGTGAAAGAGAAGTGAGAGGTTAGTTATTCACTATATCTCACATATTTTTGATGTAATACATTTGGTCATTCTTATTCAAGACTCCAGGCAGATCAAACTTTGCACAGCGACAGCACTTGCAATTGGATCAAATTTATAAAAATAATAGGCTATCACACTTAATCTTATTCTATGTACAGCTTGCTTTGCTTGAAGGGCCCAGTGATCATGTCAAACTCACAAGCTGAATGCCAATATGTATTTCAGCAAGAGCTGACCACATTTCCAACGCAGTATCTTAACTGCTTTAACAAAGTATAGTGACCTTTCAGAGATTACTGTGAATCCACATAACCACTTTGTGAAGTTGTCAAAGAAAAACTGTCCATACATAACAAAAAATGGTCAGCAAATGGACAATAACGTGCTCAGGTACTACTGACATCAATAGGTCAAGAACCGATTGATAAACTGCCTTCATTTGCCATGATTTCTGCATCGTCGAGTGAACTATCTACTCAACTCCATAGTAAACACTGATATGAATGGGACCACTGAATGCACAATTCTTTTTCACTGTTACATCATCTATGGTTACAGCACTTTATATAGAACTGGAAAGCTCGAAACGGAAATCAGGAATACTGATAATTACATATTTTCCATTATGGACATTATTTACCTCTTTGTAAGCATTTAGCCAAAATGACATTCACAATACTCTCAAAAGAACACAACTTTACAGATTTCTTCAAAGTCCAAGAATTTTAAAAAAACAGATGTCTATTTAGCAAATTAGAATTTTGTTTTAAAAATAGCCTTTGGATGAACTAAAAAGTTTAGCAAGCTCAATTATTCAGATCAGCAATTGCCTAACTATGTGCTATAGTATGTCAGTCTAATATTGTTTATACAGCTTGAGACAGAGTGATTTGAATTGTCATCCCTTAGGAGCCAATAAATTATGTGCCCGATGCATGCACCATCAGTTTTCCAGGCTAAATCCAGACAAAGATTTGGATCATACTGTTTATGGTACCCTGATATTAATCTCTGAATTTCAGTCCAGAAATACAAGAAGTGATGTGGGAATTTTTACTCTTATCTCTGATTACAGCCAATAACAACTAATTGTTTATTCTGGGTGCTTTGAGCTGCATCCATTGAAAATGCACAACAAATGCAAATTTGTAGCTATAGTGAAATGCAATGTGAAGCTATAGTGTGCATTTTTTTTCCATTATAAACTACATCACTGGAGAACAGAAGTAGTGATTCAAACTCTAACTTCCTTAGAATTTTGTAATTATGTACTAATGTTCCTGGATTATTTGTAGAACAATTTAACAACTGTCATTACCAACAACATTCAGAATTGTGCTATCTGAAATTTATAACACAGGAGTCTATTTGGTCCATTGAGTCCATACTGTCATACACAGATGAAGGTAATTCCTTTTCCTTGTCCTTGATCCACAGCCCTGCAATCATGGCTCTTCAGGTGCCCATGTGGTTTTTTTAATTAAATGCAGCCAGCCTTTCTGTCTCCAATATGTTCTGTATCCCAACCACCTGTTGAGTGAAACCTCTCTCCAATTCTTCTTCTAATACTCTTAAAATCTATCCCAAGGTAGACCTCTCTCTGCTGACCTCGCTCCTGACAAATTAAGTCATAGCTTTTCTTCTTATAGGCTATTCAATTTTTTAACCTCAATTAACTTTTCCCTTAAGTTCCCTTATTCCAAAGACAACAACCCCAGCTCATCTTTGAAGATGAGAAGGGAAAGATTTAAAGAGATCCGAAGGGTACTTTTTCACACAAGCTGTCAGAGCAAGTGGTAGAAGTGGGGACAATTGTAATGTTTCAAAGTTATTTAGACAGGTACATGGATAAGAAAGATTTAGAGAGATATGGGCAGAATTAAGGCAAATGGGACTAGCTCAGTAGACAACAAGTTAGACCAAAAGGGCCTATTTCTGTGGTGTAAAATTCAATTACTCTATATTTAGTTCATTGATTAGCCTCCTTCAGCCAAGAAGCATGTTCCTTAATGTCATCACACTACCAGTTTTAGTCTTATGCTCAAAGCAAACGTCTCACTGTGTCCTATGCATTTAAGTCAAAATAATTATGTATATATACTATTTATAGATATAGAGGACTAAGTCCCATGCCTTCACAAAAACTGGCAGACGTGTTTATCATGGAGCTTTAATTACTTAATCACTAAGGCAAATTCATTCATTATACTTCTCAACCCTCCTTTAACAAATCCATGCATATTGACTTTTACCTCCTTGAATGCAGATCTATGCACTGTGCAACCTCTTGGAATTTTTACCATCTTTCTGCCTGCTTCTCATGTCAGATTGACTGTAGTAGTTACTCAGTTTATACTTAACTTCCTTAAAATAACAACACTCAAACAACCATCACTTTTACCAGAGTCACGTCGATCGCCAAGGAGCAGGTGAATGTTTCAGTTAGAGGTCGTGTTATTTCCTTCCTTGCTTTTTAAGAACATGGGATACATGCTGTATGGTCCTACAATTTAATCACTTTTGACAACAGAAATGTGATTGATATGTCTCCTCTCTTTATTATTTCCAGTATTTGATAACTGTGCTCCCTAATGTGAAGATTGATGCAGATTTCTTCAAAACTTTATACATATTCTGTCTCTACTACATGCTATTTTTTTTACTGTCTAATCTACTTCATGTATTAAAAATGTCAAAACGTTTTCCTTGATTTTATTTTCATGCACCTTTTTTGCTTTCGTCATTTTTAAAAATTTCACACCCACATTTCCTAAGATCTTGGCACTTACCTTGCGGATTGTGGTCTTTTGACACTGATGTGGAACTGGAACCCTCTCTGCCTCCTGCTTTTCATTTAATGGATACAAATTTGAACTTTCATAATCTCCTTCTTGAATGCCCCCTGCTGGTTTCACATTGCTTTACTTCACTTCAGCTAAATCATATCTCAGCCCAGAAAAATTGGTCTTGCTTCATTTTGTACATTTTATTCATAAAACAAGGAAATACATAAGTTGGAAGTTGAAAATAAAAACAGAAAATGTTATGTAAATATGGACCAAATGCAGGTAAATGGAACTAGCCCAGAATGCCAACTTGGTTGGCATGGATGAGTTCGGTTGATGGGCTAGTTCTGTACTACATTGACTCCATAACTTTAATTTCTCAGCAAGTCAGGCAGGACCGATAAATTGATGAAAGTTCATTGATCTGAAATGTTAACAGTTTCTCTCTTTGTGGTTGCTGTCTGGCCTGAGTTATTTTATCTATTTCCTTTACCCCCAAACTTGGTGAATCTAACTAAGTGGTGATCGCTGCCTCCAAAATGACATAGTGGTTAGCACAATGTCTTTCCAGGGCTAGCAATTGGGACTAGACTGGTTCAAATCCCGCGCAGTTTGACCGTTCTCCCCGTGTCTGCGTGGGTTTTCTCTGGGGGCTCTGGTTTTTCCCCACTCTTCAAAACATACTGAGGTGTAGGTTAATGGGGTGTAAATTGGGCAGCACGGACTTTTAGGGCTGAATTGGCCTGCTGCAGTGCTGTATGTCTAAATTTTTTAAAATTAAAAATTAAAACATGTTCTGCCTTTTCCATTCACCAAGCCTCATTCCTCCAAACTAAGTGTGCTACGCTTATTTTTCTTGGTGAGTTTTCTATGGATGGATAAAAAACATTTTCATTAATTTGTTTCAAGAACTCTGCTTCTTTCCCCAACTCTGGTAACGGTGCAGCTAATTTTGAAATCCCTGTCAATTATTTTGTTTTGCATTTTTCAGAAATAAATTCTTTAAGTTGGAGAGTGAGCAACGAAAAATACATGTTATTTATTTGACAGGAAAAAGACACTAAATTTAAACCATTTTCAGATTACAGATTTTTGGGAAAATTTATTTGTTATCAATTTATGCTTCATTCTCCCAAAAGCAGGTTAAAACAATTCTTCCTTTTTGGATTGGCGACGATATTGTTCGACATGAACTAATCTGAATTAGTTAGCAATGTGAACAATGAAACCCAAATGACCCAACCAGTTTAATTCCAGTCTAAATATATGCCAATGGCAGAATCCATGAAATAAATTAGAATTGATTTGTAATGGCTCAGGTATCTTATCAGGTGAAGAAAGACGTAACTATGCTCCATCAAAGACTAACAAGGTCAATAAGTAAGAGCAAAATCAATCGACATTGATTGCAATTGTTTTATTTTGCAATGTCACAGTTACTTTCAGGTGTTGCCTAGTTAAAGAAAAGATTAATTTTCAAAATTTTCAAACGCATTTTCCCCATCAAATTATTGACATGCTCAAATATTTAGAAAGTAAATGTAACTATAATGAATATTTTCAATATTAACATCTATAAGTTCAATAATTCACAGGGTTGTTTTTATGATTTCTGAATACATTTTGTAATCGTTTTCATTTCTATTTTCTATGAAGAGCAGTTAAAAGGCTTGCATTGATGAACACTCACTTCAGCATTTAGCTCTGGAGAACTTATGACTATTGAGATTGTACAAAATACACAAATGAAGATGATTTTGTAAAGGTAAAATGTTAATAACCTGGAAAGTGATAAATAACCACGTATCACTTACCTTCTATTGCAAGCATAGCTCGTAATTCTCTATTTAGCAGCTCAAAGCGTCTCTCAAGATCGTGTTCTTTTTCCCTAGGCAAGTCAAAAAAGTTCATCAATACGACAATTAACAAATCATTACTGACTCAAAGCAATCTTTAAGATATATCGATTACTAGGACTGACCATTGTCTCGTCTCAAACCTTTAATCTACTCCAAATGACTGATACACAAACCTTCATTGATAGTGTTCTAATTATGCTGAATTTAAAACAGAAGGTTAATCAACATACAATATGAAAACACTTGAATTGGTGTAGATTCCATTCAATTGGAAAGAGGGCATGATGAGATGTATCAATTTTCTCAATTATGCAGTAGCTACAGTTATAGAATATGGATGTTGGAAACAACAGTGGGTTCCCATTCTGAAACCAAGGTAAAACATGGAAGCCTAAGAATATCAGGTAGCAGGGATTATGATATGGCAAGGCTTGGTTATAGGATTCTGAAAATTATACAATGAATGAAGATCTGCAGAGAACTGCATTGCATAGTGGTCCTGGGAAAAATGAACTGAAATAGAAACATGAAGAATTTCTTCTTTTGAATACAATTGGAATGTAAGAAAATGTGATCAGGAGTGTGTATGGAGTTTTTTTTATATTTTAATTTTTTTTTTACAGATTCAAAGTAATTTCAACAATCAATACAGTATTTTTCAACATTCATGGAATGTACAGAGACTGTCTTTACTACCCCACCCCTTGCCCACAAATACATAGTCATACCAATTATACAGATACAAGTGGGGTTCAGAGCTCCCACCAAAGACCTAAAAAAAAACCTAATTAACCTAATTAGCGCAAGTAAGAAATAAAAAAAACACAAAACTAAAATAAAACAAAGTAAAAAAAAAAGGGCTAAAAAGAAAACTCGCACATCACCTGTGCCATGTTCCATTTCCTTAACTCCAATACTTTCCCTATGAGAACAGGTTTTTATAATATCCATATTTCTCGGGGAGGGAAAACTAGTCAATCTACATGCCCATATATTTCAGATATGGCTGCTGCACTTTAATGAAGGTGTCATGTTTCCCCCTTAGATTGTATGTTATTTTCTCCAGGGGAATCCAATTCTGCATTTCCATATTCCATCATGTGGAATTTAATTGGGAGTCGGACTTCCACGTAACCGCTATACACATCCTGACTACCGACAAGGCGACCTTCATGAACTGAATTCGATATTTGGACTGTTGAAAACTCACATTTCCAATATCTCCCAAAAGGTACTACTCCAGATCTTGTGGAAAATCCACTTCTGGAGGGGAGTCACGTGATGGAGTAGTGGCCGGACGGTGAACTCCAGCCCTCTCCAGAAAAGTCAGGAAAAACAAAGGAAAACACAAAGGCACAGAAATAAAAGTTACAGAAAAGTGAGTATAAAGGTGGAAAGAAGATGGCGACAAAAAAAGAAAAATCGAAAGCAACGGTAAGAAGAGAGGAAGAGAAGACAAAGGAGGAAAAAGGTGAAGGCCTTACCTGTCCGAAGAGGCCCGCTGCGGAGAGAGAAACCTGCTCCCTCAGGTCGGTAAATAATGGACTACAAAAATGGCTCGCAGAGCCGAGTAAAAGTGCGCAACCGCGCATGTGCGATACTTCGCGCATGCGCGATGAGAATGAAAAAAAACACACCGACGGGAGGGGGGACCAGCTGGGGAGTCGATCTCCACAGCCGGCAACGACAGCTGCAGAACACCTGCAGCAAGAAGAAACCACAGAAGACAATAGAAACAAGAAAGAAGAGGAGGAAAGGGCAACAAAGAAACAACAGATGGTCAACCCAGAGGAAGAAGAAGAGGAAGAAGAAGAGTACGGTGAAATAGAAGAAGAAAAGAAAGGCAAGGTAAAGGATATACTTGCTCTTATTAAAGGATACATGGAGTCATTTAAAGAATGGCAAACACAGGAATTTAAGGATTTAAGAAAAAGAATAAACAACACAGAAGAGAAAATAAATAAAATGGAGATGACCTTAACAGAAATGGGAAAGAAAATGGACAAGATGGAAGAGCAGGCAGTAGCAGCAGAAATGGAGGTAGAAGACTTAAAAAAGAAATTGGAGAAATCTAATAAAAAAACTAAAGAGACACAAGAACTACTAGCTCAAAAAATAGATACAATGGAAAACCATAACAGAAGAAATAACATAAAGATAGTGGGCCTTAAGGAAGATGAAGAAGGCAAGAATATGAGGGAGTTTATAAAAGAGTGGATCCCTAAGACCATAGGATGTCCAGAACTACAGCAAGAAATGGAAATAGAAAGGGCACATAGAGTATTGGCCTCTAAACCACAACCACAACAAAAACCAAGATCTATTGTAGTAAAATTCCTAAGATATACTACAAGAGAAAAGGTACTGGAGAAGACAATGGAAAAAGTAAGAGAGGGCAACAAACCACTGGAGTATAAAGGGCAAAAAATCTTCATTTATCCAGATATAAGTTTTGAACTCCTAAAGAAGAGAAAAGAGTTCAATACAGCAAAGGCGATTTTATGGAAGAAAGGGTATAAATTTATACTAAAGCATCCAGCGGTATTGAAAATATTTATTCCAGGACAACAAAACAGACTATTCTCGGATCCAGAAGAAGCACGAAAATTTGCAGAACAATTACAAAAATAGACTGAGGGAGGAAGACGGGTAATGAGAGTTAAAATGATCACGATTGATATGTATGTGGGTAAAGACAAAAATAGACTGAGGGATGAAGACGGGTAATGAGAGTAAAAATGATCACGATTGATATGTATGCGGGTAAAGAGGTATAAGAGTGAATAGAGACAATGAGGATACATGAATGTATCTGTACTTAGAGGAAAATATAGATAGTATAGACAAGAATTAATAAGGGAAGGTAATGGAATAGAGAGAATAAGGAGGGAATTAAAAGAGTGACCTTTGTGACATATGAAAAGTGAAATCTTTTCTGGGGGAGGCGGGGTGGGGGGAAATAGCGGTCACTGCAAAATCAGTTGACGCTTGCGAGTGGATTCGCAAATCCAAATGGAGAGGGGAGATGTGGTTGTCCGACAAGGGATAAAGGACAACTCAGGAGGTGAAGGGGAGATTGGGGATAAATAAGATAGAAATAGGAGAATATGGAAAATGTTGGATGTTGTAGGAATGTTGTCTTATAAAGAGTTGAAAATAAGAAAACAGAAATGGAAAAGGAGGAAAGGTAATGATGGAAAAACGGAAAAGGGCTACGCTGAACTATATGTCTTTAAATATTAATGGAATACATAACCAAATTAAAAGGAAGAAACTACCAAATTTAAATGAATAAATGTATTCCATTAGAAAAAATAACATATAGGTTAAGAAATAATATTGAAATATTCAAACAAGTATAGGAGCCTTACATTAAATACAATAGCGAAAACCTACCGGGGACAAACATTACCTAAGTTGATGGAAGGAGAAGGAAAGAAAAGAATGGACTCAGTAGAATTTCTGGTGTAATTTTGTTGAATGACAACATTGTCTGACTGGCTTAATGCAACCTAGATTGTATACCTAAAATGGATGAGAGGGGGGGGTGGGGGTGTGGTTTGGGAGGAAAGGGGGGGGGGGTGTGGTTTGGGAGGAAAGGGGGGGGGGAGAAAAAGTCACTGTATATGTGTGAAAAAGAAATAGTGTATATCATGGCTAATGTGATTTATGGTGTGAAAAATAAAAAATTAAAAAAAAAAAAAATCCACTTCTGTAATTTTTTTCAAAATGTCCTCCCAGAAGGGTCTCACCTTTGTACATTCGGGTACATTAGCCTGGTAGAGTGGACAAAGGTTCCAATCTCCACACCACACCTAAAACACATTTCTGAAATTTCCAGCTTTGATCTATGTATTTTTTATGCTGTGAGGTACAGCTGGTGCAAAAAGTTATATTGCACCAACCTGTATCTGGCGTTAATGACTCCAGTCTCACTGTCCAGACACAGGTCTTTCCACTACACTTCATTTATTGTTGTGCCCAATTTCAACTGCCATCTCTTGCTTGACCTACATAAGCCCGGCTTCAGGGCCTCACTTTGGAATATGTAATACATTCGAGAAATAAATTTACACACATTCCCTTGTCGAATTAGAATCTCCACATTACTAGACCTAGGTAGGGTCATAGACAGTCGTAAATTTTCCCTTAAAAAAATATATAATTTGCAGATAGCAGAAGAATGTTATATTAGACACACCATATTTGTTTAGAAGCGTGTATGGATTTTTGACTAAAGATGAAAGTTGAAAGGAGCTTCAGTTCATAAGGCCTATTAATATTGTTCAGGAGGCATGAGAGAGCTACAATGCAAGTGGGTATTCTCAATTTGTGACCAAAATGGCCGATCTTTGATGAAGCAGGAGCATATTGAATTATGTAGCTAATGGTGCCATCAGCAACTCTGTTAATAAAGTTGGATTAGGGCAGAAACAGAATCATTAAACAGGACATCTGTTTTCGGCAGGTAAAAGTAGCCACACTCCATAATCTCTTAATGCAACATATCCTGTTCATCAAAACGAAGAGTGCAATACTGAGCACTCCTTAGAATGAACTATCAATTTAATGAAATAGTATATGCATTTATTTGCACATTAATCATTGGAGCGCCTTCATCCCTAACGTTGAAGTACTCGAGATGGCAGAGGCCGACAGCATTGAGTCCACGCTGCTGAAGATCCAGCTGCGCTGGGTGGGTCACGTCTCCAGAATGGAGGACCATCGCCTTCCCAATATCGTGTTATATGGCGAGCTCTCCACTGGCCACCGTGACAGAGGTGCACCAAAGAAGAGGTACAATACTGCCTAAAGAAATCTCTTGGTGCCTGCCACATTGACCACCACCAGTGGGCTGATATCGCCTCAAACCGTGCATCTTGGCGCCTCACAGTTCGGCGGGCAGCAACCTCCTTTGAAGAAGACCGCAGAGCCCACCTCACTGACAAAAGACAAAGGAGGAAAAACCCAACACCCAACCCCAACCCACCAATTTTCCCCTGCAACCGTTGCAACCGTGTCTGCCTGTCCCGCATCGGACTTGTCAGCCACAAACGAGCCTGCAGCTGACGTGGACATTTACCCCCTCCATAAATCTTCGTCCGCGAAGCCAAGCCAAAGAGAGAAGAAGAAAAGCCAAATATATCACTCGGAGTAAGGGCAATACAAATTCAAACCAATTGACAATAAAACTGTTGATTTATATAGGTTAAGTGTAAAGTTGCCTTTTCTCTTGTAAAATATACACAGAGAAGAACGAGCATCAATGGTGCTTAGTTATACAAGTTATTTCTGATTTGTCACACATAAGTATGGCATTATTATCACTGGGCGATGGCTCTGCCAAGGCTGCTGAGAGAGAGCCATCCCACAGGCTCAAAATTTAAATTTAAATTTAAAAATGAACCAACATCACATGTTGGTTGGGCCACAAATATATTTTGTATTCTCAGACAAAGTGTTAACATGGTTACAATTTTTAGGATGACACAGGTTCAAATACAGAAGGCTGAAAGGATGGTGAAGATAAGATTTTAAAGATTCAAATAAATTATGGAGAAACAAATGAGTGAACGGTGTAGACCTCCAATCTGCAAGTGGAGCTCTCCACATCAGAAGATTCAAGGGATAATAAGGTGACAACAAATCCATCAACAAAATTCTCAATAATTGTTAGAAATATTTCTAAAATGCTGGAACCAGGCAGACTTTAGAGCTATTTTGGTCACAAATAAGTAAGAATGAAAACAAGAATAGAAGTTAAGCAGCTCCCTGACATCTTTAAAAAAACTTATAAAGCCCGCAGAAGCTCAATAAACCATTACTTTTTTTCACTTTCACAGTTAAGTGAAGAGCTGCTTCTTTACACAGGCGATGCAAAACAAATCAAGACTTGCAGACCCTTTCTATCCATTTAGAAGAATTATGAAATATCAGAGTGGTGGGGCCAGAATTTCACCACCATCACACCCTGTGTGTGCAGGTCCATCCAAATTAGTGACACACCAATCAATCCTGATATGTTGTGATTTATTTGCCAATTAAAAATTCGGTAAATAAGAATTCTGGGCTATAAATTAACACAAAAGTTCATTTGCATATTACTGGCACCACTGTTCTGTGGTTCTGTGCCAAAACATAAATTTATAGACAAAGTTAATTTTCACTCTTTCTTTAAAACCTTGAATCTATTTTAATAAAGTTAGGAAATTCTGAAGCTAAATACTATGACTTACCTGTGGTGATATTTAAAAAATGTCACATGTTACATTTTTGTTAAATTCTTAGAAATAATGTTAGATTTTTAATGCTGATCATGTTTAGATTATTTAAAGGACATCAAATACATAAGTAATGACATCATGAAATTAATTCCATCCCTCCCCCAACATAATTATAGGTTAGTATCAAATGTTTATTAATAAATAGCTTGCATTTACATAGCATTCACATATTTCACACTGGAAAAACAAACTATGGCAAAAGAAAGCAGAACAGTTCAGAGGGTGGGCAAAGATGATCAAAAAGAGAATCTGACAATAAAGTTGAGAATCTTGCATGGAAATTACAAATGTCAGGGGTGATACCAAACTTGATTGTCAACACATTCTCCACTACTATATTTGTTTCTTCATCAACCACCAGCATGTTGTAACTACAAAATACATTGTACTTTCCTTATTCACTCTCTGGTTTGGAATTAAATCTTCTAAAATATTTACTATATAGGAAGGAGATAAAAATTGGAACAACTGATGACAAAAGATAATGCAAAGACAGCAATGAGGAATAATTTTGGCCAGAAAGTCTAGGAAGCAGAATCAGTATGGCTTGTGATATGATTAGTAGAAAAAAAAATACTAGTTTGAGGGGTTTACATGCTCCCTGTCAGCAATATAGTTCAAGAGAGAACTGATGAAAAAAAAATGTTGGTTGCAAAGGAAGTATAATAATAATCGAGGTAGGTAAACCAGTTTACCTACCTCGGCTGCACCATTTCATCTGATGCAAGGATCGACAAAGAGATAGACAACAGACTCGCCAAGGCAAATAGCGCCTTTGGAAGACTACACAAGAGTCTGGAAAAACAACCACCTGAAGAAACACACAAAGATCAGCGTGTACAGAGCCGTTGTCATACCCACGCTCCTGTTCAGCTCCGAATCATGGGTCCTCTACCGGCATCACCCACGGCTCCTAGAACGCTTCCATCAGCGCTGTCTCTGCTCCATCCTCAACATTCATTGGAATGACTTCATCACCAACATCGAAGTACTCGAACTGGCAGAGTCCGCAAGCATCAAATCCATGCTGCTGAAGACCCAACTGCGCTGGGTGGGTCACGTCTCCAGAATGGAGAACCATCGCCTTCCCAAGATCGTGTTCTATGGCGAGCTCTCCACTGGCCACCGAGACAGAGGTGCACCAGAGAAGAGGTACAAGGACTGCTTAAAGAAATCTCTTGGTGCCTGCCACATTGATCACCGCCAGTGGGCTGATATCGCCTCCAACCGTGCATCTTGGCGCCTCACAGTTCGGCGGGCAGCAACCTCCTTTGAAGAAGACCATAGAGCCCACCTCATTCACAAAAGACAAAGGAGGAAAAACCCAACACCCAAACCCAACCAACCAATTTTCCCCTGCAACCGTGCCTGTCGGTCCCGCATCGGACTTGTCAGTCACCAACGAGCCTGCAGCAGACGTGGACATAGCCCTCCATAAATCTTCGTCCGCGAAGCCAAGCCAAAGAAAATAATAATAATCACTTGGCACTTCAACCTTCCAAAAGACTGGGCAAATCAAATCTGTGAATGTAGTCTGGAATGTATTTAGGTCAGATTTCTGGAACAATATATTATTGAACCAATTAGGGAACAAGTGAACTCAGATCTTATCTTGTGAAATGGTTTCGTATTCTCACTGGTTAGGATTGATTAAAGAAAAGTGATAATTTTATGATAAAATTTTACATGCTCTTCTAAGGAGACATCAATCTATCAGAAAGTAAAGTTGGAATTTAAATGAAGCCTAGAAAGTAGGAATGAAGGCATTTCAACATTTTTGCAAATTGATAAACATTTGGAGAAATGTATCAACAATTTATGTGAAAATTGATAAATTCTTTGTTCACTGCATTAGGACTTTCAGAATAAAAGAAGAGAAATTTTGCCTGAGGACTGGCAGAAGTATGAAGGGAGTAGATGGGGTTGATAGTGAGAAACTTTTCCCCTCAGCAGAAGTATCAATGGCTTTAAGATAAGGACTTGGGAAGTTTAGAAGAGATATGAAGAAGACAGTTATCAGCCAGAGGGCGGTGGAAATCTGGAATGAACTGTCTTGCAGGTGGAGACAGGTATTCTCACATCACTGAAGTAATATTTACTTGAGGACTTAAAACAGCATAGTATAGAACGCTATGATTGCAGGAAAATTGAATTAATTCAGAGTTCGTGAGGGTGAGAAGCCTGCCCCTGTGCTGTTTGACGATGACTCTTTTGCCAATCTGTCAAATAGGATGCAATGAAATTTTACCCAGCAACTTTTTCCTGTCATACGAAAATAACAATACAGATTATTCAACAGAATAAAATGCTCTAGGGTATAGAATAAGTAATTTATTGAACAAAATTTGCACTGAATGATACAAGGAGATACAAGGACAGGTGAAATGAAATAGGCTACCAGGAGAGCCTTACAGAAGAAAAGGAAGGTGAGCAAGTGAAGAGATAGAGAGAGATTTCCAAACATACAGGTTAGCAGATGATAGCATGGCTGTTAATGCTGAGTGATTAAAACTTGGCATGCACTGGAGGCCAAAACTGAAGGCCTGTCGGGCTGGAGGGGATTACAGAGATAAGGAGAGGGCAAAGCCAATAAGGGATTTGAAAATGAAGATGAGAATTTTAAAATTAGGGCCAAAGCAAACTAAAAGCCAAAGAGGGCTAGAAAGCACAAATGAAAAGTGAGCAGAACTTTAGATACAAGTTAGGCCAAAGGCAGCAGTTTTTGATGACTTCAAAATTACAAAGCATTGAATTTGGAAGGCCTACGAGAAGCTAGAATAAGAAGTTGAAGCAGGTAAGCTGAGAGCAGTTATCTCTGCAGCTTCTCTTCCTGTTCATTTGTTCTCCTACTGAAGCAGGAACTGCCAGCCAAGTACCGGAATGACTATGTGGTCCAAGGGTCAGCTCAAATCAACCTTGGACAGCTGCCGGTAAAAAGGAGAGGGCAGTAGCTAGAGATTGTTCTTTTGATGAAGAAGAATGATGTTGATCTTGCCAACATTCATTTCGATAAAATGTCTGCTTGTCTAGTAATGGAGCTTGAAAAAGCAGTGCGAGAGTTTGGAGAGAATGGCATCCGGAGAATTAATGGTGAGATAGATCTGGCTGCCAGACTGACAGAGAAACTGATGCATTATTTTCAGGTGATGTTGCTGCAGGTGAGAAAGAAGAAGGGATCATGTTTAAAACCCTCAAGAACACTGGAGGTCACAAAAATGTAGAAGGACATCCATCATCCTCATCATACTCTTCTCACTGCCTCTTTCAGGAAGAAGGTAATGAAGTCTGAACCTAGTTCAGGAACAGTTTTTTCCCCAACAGGTATTGGGCTCTTGAATCTCCCCTTACTACACTAATTATAAACCCTACTCAGGCACCACAAAAAGGCTGGTCTGCACTTTTCTTCATGCACTACTGTAACTGTGAATACTTGTTATCTATCTTATCTCTTTTCACAAAGTGATTTAATGTACACCATTGGAGATGTTATTTATTTATTGAGAAAATACCTGTTTGGCTACAGAAAACAAGAATTTTAGTACATTTTACTTACATGTATGATAAAAATCTTGTTATCATTATCAAGAGAAGTCTTTCAATTTGTTGACTGCACCAGATAGATAAAAATAGGAACAAGGGGATTGAGGTTTCAGCAACTGGGCCAATGCTTTGAGACTTTGGATGAAATCAGAGAAAACACACCAAAAACAAAGTTTCCACGGAGCAGGAAAAAAAAACTTATTTGGTTAATGTGCTAAGAAAAGGGAGGTAAATTGTAGAGGCAGCTGTATGGATGGACTCAAACTTGCTGTTAAAGTTTCCATGAGCTTCTCTCATTTTTGTTGATTGGTAAAGATGAGGTAAAGGAGTACAGTTTGTACAGTAAATCAAACCAGAAGCTTCCAAACACCAGTAGCTAATAAACGGACTCAGTGTGTAAGTCTTTTCTTATTTTTCCCTCACATTATCTTCCTAATTAATATTCTCTTTGAAACTATTGTTTCCTACCACGGCCCCCTTTCTGCCTTATCTCCTGCAATGTGACTCTTCTTTACCAAACCACTGAAAGAAACAAGGTACGAGGAAAAATGCAAGAATCTGTTCATATATCCTCTCTGTATTCTCATGGAATACCAATCCTTTATATTACATCAAATCAACCACATTGTCACTATTAAATATTTTCTTACTCTTTTTCAGTTATATTAATGAAAAATTTTATGTACTTGTAACAATAAGTCATAAAATTTTTGCAGATGTAGCATGTACTACATTTATCTAATCCAAACATTATTTTTGAATATCAGAATTGCAATGTAATCATCAAAGTTAAAATGGAACAATTAGATCATTATGCAACCCGTCAGAATCCCATTTTATTTTCTGTGCACTTACAAAAGTGAAAGTTGGTTTTGGCGTCTTATCAGGGCATTCTTCTTGTTCACCAACACAAACCACTCTTGCATCATTGCTTCCTCCTTCTCTTTATTGTTTCCTGAAAAAACAAAAGCAAAGAATTTTTTTAAAGGCTTCAAACCAGGGGCAACCTGACAGCCTGTTGACTGGAAGTAAATCATAATATTCAGCAGGAATCTTATTCCAAGTGTTAACTTCCGCAGCTACTGGGCAGTGTCTGACAATTACCAAGACATTTCAAAACTTGCAGGCATGAATATCTGTCTGACTTCCGCTATATTTTACAATGTTTGTATTTCACTTGATTTTCATTACTTTATGCAAGAAATTACATAGCCTCTGAGCTTCTCTATTCAGCAAAGTTGGATATTCAAGACTCTGGATATTTCAATGGCTTAGGCTGTCCTAAAGAATTCTTCAGAGTGTAGTTTTCAACCACCATTGCATATATTCCAGAGAATCCCACACAGTCACCTAGTATTTGAACGCAAGATCCCCAAACTCAACAGTTTTCAAGGCACTTTAACTTTTATTCATTCTTCCACCTTCAGTAATGTTCTTCCCCTCCATGTCACTCCCCTTACATCCTTAAAGTTTGGGTTCTAATATCATTACAGCTCCCAGCTACCATGAACATAGCCAAAATTCACTTGGATCTATGACAGCAAATGCTGAAAGTTATTTAGCTACATAGTTATAATGTCTAATCTTACTCTCAACTGATGTCCACATCAAATTGGGACATCCAAGAAGAATTTCTGGCCAATGTACACCCAGTACAACTTTTACTGGACTAGAAGAAGATAATAGAAAAGATAAAACTTGGTTTTCAGTGAATATTTCCTCCTCTTTTGATAAAAGTTCTAATAAAGGGCCATAGTCCAGAAATGTTCACAAAGATATTACCTAACTTGCTGAGTTTTTTGAGCATTTTCTGCTTTTGTTTCAGATTTCCAACATTGGCATTTTCTTGGATTTTCATTTAATCAAATTAGACTTTATTTTGACTGGATGTTATTGATCATCTTGGATGTGGCTTGCGCAGAATTTATACGTTTTCTTAATGAACTTTGCAAGCTCGGCTCCTTCCACATCCTAAAGGTGTATTGGTAGATTAATTGGCTACAATAAATTGGGATCAATGAATGGCCAAAAGAATCAAGTGAAGATTAATTGGCATATGCAAAAGAGAATAAGTTACAGAGATACAGGAAAATGGGAGTGATCTGTCAAGTAATTATACTGCTACCTTGAGAGCCCACAAAGACCTGTGAATGTGTTATGAGTATGAAATAGGAAAAATCTGAAATGAAACAGAAAAGGAATAGAATTAATGTTTCAGATTGATGACCTTTCATCAGAATAGGGAAAAATTTTTAAAAAACCTGTATTTTCAGTTGCAGAGTGAACAGGGGGAATAATTATGATAGGGTTGAGTCCAAGATAATCTAAATACACAAATGACAAATGGTGTTGGTCCAGTCTGGGAGGAGAGATGATGTTGAAGGTTAATAACATTACTGCTCTAGCTGGATCAGTATTAATTGAGGGCAATGAATGCTCCTCAAGTTGTATCAGTGGAGTGAAAAAATTGAGTTAATATTATAGGTTGATGACACATTGACATCTTGATTTTACCATTGATTTTTCTAACTCTAACCAACTGCATCTGAACTGCAGCACTCCACTCACTAAAGATCCACACACTGTCATTAAAAAGGCTGACAAAGGTAGTGATATTTTGTGACAAATTGACCTCTATCTGACAAGAGGCTGATTGTCAGTTCTCAGGTATTTCCTACTGAACCATAGCTGTCATCTCACTGACCTCAT
Source organism: Narcine bancroftii (assembly GCF_036971445.1). Classification (NCBI taxonomy): domain Eukaryota; kingdom Metazoa; phylum Chordata; class Chondrichthyes; order Torpediniformes; family Narcinidae; genus Narcine; species Narcine bancroftii. Next base: position 77,290,153 of record NC_091472.1, on the reverse strand, counting down.
TTTCTCTGTTGATCTCTGTGGAACCTTTAACTCCATAGTTCCCCAACCTGCCATGACCAACTTCTATCTTTTCCCCAAGATTCACAAGCCATATTAACATGACTAAACATTGGTTTAGACAGTTCATGCCCATCAGAAATTATTTCTTCTTTCCTTGACTCTTCCTTTTAGCTCTTTCCCAATCTGATGCCCTCTGCCACTTTGAAGGTTGCCACTTTCCAGTCCCAATCAGAGCCTTTCTCTTCTCCCAACTAATCCCTCTCCAACATCCTTCTCCCCCTTAATCTGGTGAATTTGTTCTTCTATAAATCAAAAATCTTTGGGAAGTCTGGTGGTATAGTTTTCAATGAAAAAGGATGCCTAAAGTTACAACATGAGATTAACAGAGAAAGTGGGTTAGGGAACAACAGATGGAATTTAATCTGGACAATTCCAAGTAATGCATTTTTGGAAGTTAAACCAGGGTAAGTGGGAGTGTGGTTGAACGGAGAAACCTTTAGGCACAAGTTTATAGTTCCCTGAAAGTGGCACACAGGGTGGTGAAGAAAGCAATGTCACAAGCTTGCCTTAATTGGCCAAGGTATTGAATACAAAAGTTGGAGCACGATGTAACAGGTGAATAAAAAGTTGGTCAAGGTGTACTTGGAGCATTAAGGGAATAAGGTGATTAAGATAGAGAGGGTGCAGGAATGGTTCACAAGGATGCTGGCTGGATTGGAGGGATTGTATTATCAGGAAAAAGTGGATGGCCTGGGTTCTCTGTTTTCCTGGAGCTGAGAGGAGACGTGATAGAGTTACACAAAATTATGAGGCATTAGATAGGGTAGTGTCTGTTTTCCATGGTACAGATGTCTAAACCTAGAGGGCAGAGGTTTAAAGTTAGAGGGAGGGCATTTAAATGAAACCTGAGGGGTCAAAGAAAATAACTTGGTTTCTGCAGTCATTTGCCAGAGGAGGTGGTGGAGGCAGAAGCAGTAACTGCACTTAAAAGATTTCTGGACAGGTACTTGAATGAGTTCGGCACAGTGAAATATGGAATTAATGAAAATGGGATGAGTCTGGATATGCATGATGGTTGGGATTCATGCAGTGGGCCAAAGGGACTAATTATATGCTGTACAGAGTTATGACTCTATGGTGCCCTTATTGATCTCCATTTATTTCCACCTTCTTCATTCAGGTGGATTAACAAGCCTTCTGCACACTTTCTCAAACGGGACCAACAGCACTCGTGCCATCATAAATCTTGCTCAGATACTCCTTTAAACTCTCGATCTTCTGCGATTTAAAACATGTTGATATTCTCACTTTTACATAGAAACTTGCAGACTTGGAACATCAATAGGGCCAGGGCCATTCAGCTATCTATTCAATCATGGTTAATCAGATTGTAAACACTACTCATAATTTTTATCTTTCATCCCTCTATTTATCAGGAATCTACTTATCTCTACCTTAAAAATATTCAGACTCTGCTTCCTCCACCTTCTGAGGAAGAGACAGCCAAAGACTAACAACCGTCTGTGGAACAAAAGTTACAGCTCCTCTGTTTTGAATGGGCAAGCTCAAATTTTGAACAGTGATTTTGACCAGTTTCCTTCCAAATCTCACCAGGATTCAATCAATTTTCCCCTCATTCTTCTAAATTGCTCCCTAAAAAGAGCATAAACTGTCTAACCCTCTCCTCATAAAATAATCTGCCCACTCCAGATATCAGTTGAGTAAATTTCACTGAGCTGCTTCGATGGTATTTACACTCTGGCTGAAATCAAGAGCTCCCACATAAATGCAGCCTAGCTAACTTTATATTCAATTCCCGTGCAATAAACAATAACTATCTGCATACGAGCCTTTTGTGAAACGTGTTCTTTTCCTGTTCTAATGCAGTCATTGACTTGGAGCATTAAGTCTCTTTCTCTTTCCACAGAAACTGCCCAATCTCATGAGCATTTTTAGCATTCTATGTTGACAGCCTCTACCCTTTTCACTCTGCTACCATCAGGAAAAAGGGACAGGAGCCTGAAGACGAGCACTCAACGAACGGCACAAGGCAGCTTCTTCCCCACTGTCATCAGATTCCTGACACTACCTTACTTGGTCTTTTTCTTTTCCTTGCACTATTTTAAATTATTTTGCAAGGTGGTTTTATATAAACGTTTGCACCTTTCATGACATGTTCATGACGATAAATTCTGATTCTTATCTAATAATCTTATTCTTTTATGTTAACCTTTGCCTGAGAAGGTATATCTGTACACACAAAATCTTGAGTTTTAGTGCTTCTTAACAGGTTGATTTTTTTTTTTAACCATGACTTTTTGTCAAACTGAAGAATATCAACTTTGTAGAAAAGAATACTTTTCCATTTTAAGCACTCAATTCCAGCAAAGTTGAGAGAAGTGGCAAAAAAAAATCTCCTCCCCTGATCCCACTGTTAATTTCCACAAGCAATCCTTATAAATACAGCACCGGCACAAAGCATTTTCTCCTGTGCTTGGCCTGACACTGGAAAGGCTGTGAGCACCAACTTTATGACTACAGCATATGAATTCTGATACAGGTCAAGTATCCTGTATCCAGCATTCTGAAAACAGAAAAGATCCAAAAACCAAATATTTTTTTTAAGCACTGACATGACGTCACAAGTTGAAATTTCTGCATCAAAAATTTGCATTCTCACCAGTGCCTATAGTGAAAATGTGTGATGGGCTAGAGCAGCGTGTATTCATAACAGAACAAGAAATCATGTCAGATGATAAAATCAAAGAGAAACTTCTAAGTCAAACCCATTGTTAATGAGACAGACGATACTGGAGGAAACATTTGAAAAGCCATCGAGGAGAATTTCTAGTGTTTGGTGCTGCATTTATCTTATTTTGTAAGCAGAGATTTTTTGGGGATAATTATTTAACATTATTTCATGTGAATTTTCCTTTTGTGTCATGTCGGTGCTCCAAAAGCCTGTTGTTGTTGTTTAACCACTAATACAGGTATCATGCTGATGCTACTGTGCTGCTTAGCTCTATTGTTCCAAAAACAAAAAACCCAACAACCGAAAAACATCTGGTCTCAAGTGTTTCGGATACAGGGTACTGTACTCTACTGCCATTTTGCATGAACACGTCGGTAAATTTTTATTAGCATTTGCCCATTAAAGATGACCCAAAGACATTTCACATCCAGTCCGTTTCAACCCAAACCCATAATCGTGCTATTGAAAGTTGTATCCTGCCAACATAAAAAAAAATATATATATATATGGAATTAAAATTATCAATTAAGGTAATAAAGGACATTTTCGCTGTCATAAATTAAAGGAATTTCTAAATTTGATATTTAAAAAAAACAATCAAGCTTTTTATAACAATGAAAGTTTATGCTATAGTTGGCTTTTAAAGGTTGAAGAGTTACGTTTAGGCTGGAATTCTTAATCTGAAGCATATTGTCATGGTTTGCTATTTTACATGATTAGATTCACAGCCATTGAATAGAGGAACCGTAACATTTTGGCAGAAATAATGTAGTGAAAAGGACAGCTACTCTTACACTACAATTTCCTTTAAACGTTTTACACAAAGAGAAGAAAGGGTGAGAAACAACAAAAAAGAATCAATTTTAAATGAATTTGGTTTTCAAACATGACAGAATATTCTGCTTTGGCTCCCATTAGCTAATGAATACTTTAAATGGGAAAACATTCCAAATTTTCTCTGCATTAGCTGAAAATTCCATTAACTATATAAGAAAAGCCACCTAGGATTTCTTTGATGTAAACCTTACAATAGTCTGAAAATTGTATTAGGTAGTTAGGTTAATTGACCACATAAATTGTCCCTAGTATTGCATGTGAGTAGTAGAATCTGGGGAGCACTGAGAACAGAGAGAGGAATTTTTAAAAATAGGATTAATGCTGAATTAATAAATGCGTGGTTGAGGGACAATGTACTTGATGGGCTGAAGGGACTATTTCCGAGCTCTGTCTCTCTATATTACTTTTCAATAGGAATGGCACAAAATAGGTCATGCAGCTGGTTTCCATCAATGGAAAATATTAACAACAATAATGATCAAATATTGATAATAATTAACAAAATTAACATTAATGATCTTTCTCCATTTGTTTTGCTTCGATCAGAGAAAGGCTGGGGTTCATCTTCCCAGCGATTACATTTGTCAACTGTGTCCTTTCACTCTATTTTGATCATGTAAGTTGTTCTAATTATAACAAATAACTTAAATACATTTATAAGGCAAACCTGGGTTGAAACATAAGCAAACAATTCTTTTATCCAGGAATACATTATATTGAAACATTATTTTCCTGCTTTTTGAATTTCAATTGCACCAGAGTAGCAACAACAATTTGTATTTGTTTAGCAACTTTACCTTTTAGCAAAGCATCCCAACACACTTCACAGGAGGATTATCAAACAAAATTTGACTCCAAACTAAAGAAAGAGATGTTTGGGTAGATGTCCAAATATTTGTCCAGAGGTAGGCAATAAGGAATGTTTTAAAGAGGAATGACATAGACCGAGAGGTTTAGCACGGGAATTCTGGAGCTTAATTCTTGATGAAATTCAGAGATGATTAAGGGCTGGATTAAGAAGAGTGCAAACATCTCAGACAGTTGTAGCGTTGGAGGAGATTACAGATGGAGAGTGGTGAGGCTATGGAGGGATCTGAAAACAAGGTGGACAACAGTAAAGATATTTTTAAAGCACCAATTAAATGAAGTGTTAAAGAATTTATGGAAGTGAAAAAAATTTCCAATTCAGAAGCATTTTGAGCAAACTCACAGATTATTACTTGGTTGAATATGTGCCTCCAGCTAAAACCAGAGAGATACGAAATTAGAATAAAAGCTTAACAGATGATTAACCAAAGATACTCTTCTCAAACGTGTAATTTTAATTCGAAGCAGTGAGTTTTAAACATTGAAGCAACGCATGTTTTCTTTTACATTTAAAAACACAGCAATAACTGGAGTTATACTGTAGGAATGTCAAACCAACATCAGTTATTCAACAGATACAAATAAAGTGGAGCAAAAAGCAAATATCAAGAAAAATAATCGATGAAAGTGGAGAAGGAAAAATCCTTTCAAATAGTGATGATTTTTGACTCACAAGTCCTGCTTTATTTAATGGAATAATCCATATGGTAAAATATTTAGATCTGAATATGGAAAATTCATTTTAAATATTGCTTTATTATTTAATGAGACAATGCATGAGTACTGAGAGAAATTTGTCCAAATATAGGAGCCCCACAATGAATTCACCAAACATGCAAGATTCTTTTTATGAAAAAGAACGAATTATTTCTTAGTTTAGAAACTGATATGTTCATTTGAGTTTTTGTTTCAAACTAAAACAGCTTGCTGAAAGTAATACCAGATACAAATTAATCCTGTTATCAGTAACTCCAATTGAAGAGCTAAACAGATTTATCAAATCACAAAACTTATTAATCTCTAATCAAAACAAGGACTTCTAATTTCAACTTTAACCACTTGATATTTAATCCAATATAATCTTATGAAGCAGAATGCAATTTAGCAAGCTTTTATACTTGTAAAAGAACATTTTGCAGATGAATGCCTTCTGTTTCATTTTTACTCAATTGTTTCTACTTCTAACGTCTAAGGGTAAAAAAGAACAAGATGGACATTGTTCATACTGATTAAGTAAGAGCTCATTAAAGAGCTGTCAGCACCACACTTTGAATATGCATGAAGCATATAATCAGATCTAGCACTGTCACTAGAGGAGAAAATGGTAAGTACAAAGGATTGATTTAATTACGTTGAGTAGGCAATGGTGGCAGACCAGTCTTGTTAGGGAGAAAAAAAGGTTGTATTCTGGCACCATAAAAAGGCAGTTTAGCTTCTGTCACAATACCTAATCTCAAGATTAGATATGAAAGCACACTGCTTTTGTTGTTTAAAACTCATACTGTTGGTGTTTTAAAAAAAGACAAAAAAAAGCTTGAACATAACACATTTTTGCTTGTTTAACTTTCCCTTGGTCCAGATGCCAACATGTGTAAATGTTTTTTATGCCTCACATCTGCAATAACACAAGAAATTATGAAATAATTTTATGCCAAAAAACTATCAATAGCTAGCCAATCTCTGTTTTACATCGTCAATAGTACCCGTCTCCCTTGCCACACAGCACTTTCTTTGCATATGAAGATGAAGGGATAACACAATTCAACTAATACTATCAGCAAGAACTAAAATAATCTTGGGTATGAGAGATTGCAACACTAATTTAATTATCCTTCTCTACTGATATATTTCCAGGTGAAATATTAAGACACAATACTATCAAATATGTTTTAATCAACAACCAAAAAACTCAATGCATATAAGAATATGTACAGTTTCACTTACTTTGAACATTAACTACACACTATTCTTCCTTCATTGAATAGGAATAACTTCTATTTAGTTAAATACTTCAAGGCAATTGAGAATATCTAAAATTATTTGATCCAAAATACTACCCAATTGTTTTTCTTGCATTTCTTAAAATTCTCCAAGGTGGAGCTACAACACTATTGGTGACATGGTAATAACGGAATATCTCCAATATATTGTCTATTTACCTTCAATGAATTCCATTGAAAACTAAAGTAAAATTGAAAGCAAAATAAAATAAATGGTTGTGACAATCAAATGATAATGCAGCTTTTTCATTTACTCTTGATGAGTTTGGCCATTAAAATCAGCAACTTGAATTAGAACAATCAAATTGTCTTTATTTATAATTATAGTAATATTTGTTTTGATACTGGTTATGAAAAAATAGCCTTTATTGTTATAATGACCCATTCAATAAATCATACATCTTAGCAATTTTATGGTTGTAATTTTAATCCAATTACTCTTTACTGCACATTAACTTGATCACCTAATGGTCTAATAGAGAGAATGTCTATTTAATAAAACTATCTAATATCATTATACAAATGCTAACAAGGAAATACTAAGGCTTGCTTGAGCAGTACTTTTCTAATTTGTACATCAAGCAACCTGTGAAAAGCCGAGCTCTCCAAGTAATTAATATGGCAAGAGAAGCAGAAAGATCAATGACAAAAATCACCTGGTAAACTAGAAATGGTGTTCTATTAAAAAGCTTTTACTGGACACAGAAACCAGTACAGAGAAACCTGCATTTTGGCACTTATGTTCAACAGGCCCTTAAAAGCATGGAATGATGGAGACAGAAAACCAATCCTTTCTAATAATCTTGTGACAAAAGCTAAAAGACATCATCCTATTAACTACTGATCTCAATTGCTAATGCAGAGTACTTCCTGGTGCCTTTATACACTACATTGCTATTAAAAAACCACTAAACATTCACGGTGGATAACACAAGGTTCATTCACTCTTTACCAGCTTCCCTTGTAAGAGAACTCTAAGTGGAACCAAAGGTGTCATTGATATTATGAAGTGGAAATTAATCAGAAATTTTTCTCATATTTCCGCTGTCACACTAATTTACTTTTGTATAAATTTTACCCAGTTAAAAAGTTCATAGCTAACCCCCTGTTGCAGCCTTTTTAGTTTAGAATATTCAATGAGCAAGTCAACTGAAAAGCATCAAGACCGAGCACAAAAAGTGTTCGAAATTCTCATTTAGTCGTCTTTATTTTGCTAGCGCCATGTGGTCCTTGAAGATGTAGAAAACACGGGAAGCCGAGTAAAGATCAGAGCTGACTCATTAGCATTCTGACAAAATTGGAACGGCAGAGATGTAGAGTTTGCCTAGTTTGCCGTTTTGAAAGCTGCCGGTGGTAAGCTCTCTACTTCATTGTGTCTTTGTCTTTTGGGGTTTTCAACGCAGCAGGGTGTTTGTTAGCTCTGGTTTACACAATGCATTATGGGAGGCTTTTCTTACACATTCAATCTATAGGTGTTTTCTCTGTAGAACTTTAAACATGTCTCTGAATTAGCAGCATCTGCATTAAGAACTATTTTAAACAACCAATTGATAATTTATTACAAGAAAATTTAAATCAAAGATGGATAAATTGAACAAGAAAAAGATTCAGGATATCTCATCATGTCACTGATTTTGCCCTCAATTAAAATTTGAACGGAGCACTTTTCAGATACAGAGCATTCTTTAAATTGCTCAAAATTTTGTTTAGAATATAAATTAACATTTTATCCCAAATGATATACTTCTAATAACCAGGAACAAAGTTCTTGTGTTGACAATTCAAGTCTAAATGAAGTTTCTTTTGATAAACAAAACATTATCAATGCTGCTGTCAGGCAAAAAAACTTTTCAATATAGTAATGAAATGGATAGAGGTTTTGTTGAATGAATTTATCAGCTAAACCACTGCAGTTGCCCTCCTGTCTTGGATGATGACCTGCAAGAATGTCAACAGCTCATTGCCCAGAGAACTGGAAGGAGTCACCAAGCAAGCCATAATCTGCTCATTCTCAAAGCACGGTTTCAAAGTTACATTTCTCAGGCTGTTCAAAAGAACGCTCTCTTCTTTGCAGCCAGGATTTACATCACTGAAATGTTACTGTACCCAAGTTATTGAAAGCCAAGTGAAGCTCATCACTCTGTCACTAACTTCTAATTGCAGAACTTAGAAACTAGTGACAGGTTATTAAAGGATTGTTTTGACTTTGACAGTAGATACAGCAGAAAATTTTAAAAAAATAAGAAAACTGCAAAAGGAAATGCCTCGGATAACCTTGTTAAAGTATATATTCTTGTTTCATTTGGTTTTATTTTTATGGACTTGAGGGAAAGATGCTCCAGAAATGATCAAAAACAAATTAATAATTGATTTTTGCGCTTTGATGGCTTAAAGTGCATTTCTTTTCTTGCTGTGCCATTTGAATGTTCTCCTGCAAACAGGGTCTTGATGAGCGAGGCCACCCAGCTGAAAACAACTGATGCAAAACTCAGAAGTAATCTCCCTGTTTAGCTCAGTACCATGGATAGCCTTAACACTACCTCTATTATTTGATGGATTTAGGCAAATTTTAAATTAATAGTTGGCTTCTATCTTAAACACACTTGCCATTTTGAGATCTTCAGAGGCCAATTCCCATGTAAATACTTTTGCTTATGGCTACAATTGTGAATAAGCCACAATGTGCACCTTTTAAATCTTTCAAAGTCTATTTAACAAAAATTATGTGTTAAAATCCCACACATATTATTTACATGATTCACTTCTAATGTATGGAATTTCATTAAACACCTTTTATCAAAAGATGGAGTCGAGACTATTAAATTAATAAAGGTGGACGAGGGGGAAATTTCATTTAAAATTTTTATTGATAAACCATGCAAAGAAACCAAAGGAATCTGAAAAGTTTAGTTTCTGTATCATTTGAAATTACCTGTTTAAAAGTACATTGAAGAAAGATTCAAATAACCATTGAAAGGCTGGTTCTAAGCATCCACAATAGTCATTTTTTAGTTTTCATTGCTATAAGATTTGAAAGTAAATCAACTCAAGGCAATTGATACTCATTTCAGCAAAAAACTCTATCGGCCTCAAGTGAGAAACACTGGGAGAAGTCTTCCACAAAAGAAATGCAAATATCTGTTGACAGTCCTCATTTTCTTTGCCTAATTCTCCCCACCTCTCCCATTAGCCATTGAGTGCTCCCTCTCCAGGATAGGCAGTTAAATTTACCAAGCATATTCCCAGTAAATGTTTCAAATATTTGCATATAAACCAAGCCCTTTGATTCAGTTATATACATCTGAAAGTAAAGAACAGGATCACTCAAAATCAACCAAACTGTCATGTTGCTGGTTTTAACATTTTTACTGGAATTAAAACATGTAATGCAATTACCTAATTAAATGATAACTTCTTACAAAGTAAAAATTATGAGAGGGCCAATTAAGAAACAGCAAGGACTAGCTTCAACCTCGCAATTTTTATATAGCCCTGACCTGACTGCCACTTGCACAACAATCATTGATATCAGTTTAACAGATGACTCATGAGGAAAAAAACGATGATAAGAAATTCTTGTTTTGAAGGGAACTAATAATATATTATGTTAATATTGGTTGGATCTTGAAAAAAACAATTACATGGAAAATAATGGATACAAAGAATGATTATAAGGCAGTAATCTCATCAAGGTGTTCAGATAACATCAAAATTGCAAGAGCTCTGAAAGCAGTCGCCTGAACTCTTGAGATTAAATTGCAGCCTTGAAATCCCTCCTGTGTACTTTTTCTCTAAAGTATATTGGGGAGCTTGAGGTCAAACAATTTTCAACCCTTTTTGGTAGTGGTAAGTGTCGTGGAGGATAGAAGTAACTAAAATATTCAATATAGTTAATGCCCAGTGTCACACACACTGAAAGCTTGATGACTGTGGCACAACCACAGCAGACTTGTGATGCGATTGAAGAAACAACTGCAAATTCTCCTTTACAATAATGTGCAATTACTGGGGAATAAATTTAATGCTGCTTTTCTCCAATTTCACCTTAGCGAGATAGTATTCTGTTTTAATATTAATAGACAGTTTTCATTTTTCTAGTTCATGCTTTCCTCAGGAACCTTAACCTATGGTCATGATTTCACACCTCGCTCAAATATTGATGCACCAGAACCAAACAACCAGATTGCATCTTTCAGAAGACATTTTACATTAGAAAAGCCCAGGCACATCACTAACTCCCATAAATTATCTTCAAATGTCAAGCCCAGTTTTCTTGGTCCAAACTCACAAGACTGGTTTCTTGATTACCAGTGTCATTCAGTCCTCATAGTTCATTGAAATTGGCAGGGCAGGTTGAAAAAGTGGTTAAGAAAGCACTTGGAATTCTGTTCTTTATAAATGAAAGCTGAGAGTACAACAGCTGATGTTTAGCCACCACTAAGATATTAAGTCCAGTTTTGGTTGTCCCATTCAAGTATAGACTTGAAAGCTTGGGAGGAAGCATAGACAAGATTTATCAAAAAAGGCCCATGAATGAAGAACTTTAATTTTGTTGCAAGAATAAAGAAGCTAGGTTGATTTCCTTGCAAATGAGCTTTTGAAGAGATATGAAATTGGTATTTAAAACCAAGAATAGCATGAGCAGAATAGATAGAAAGAAACTGCTCCAACTGGTGGAGAGGTGAGGAAGTGTGAGACAAAGAATGAGGATGAGTGGCATGAAGAAATTCATTTTATTTATAGATATTTAGTGGGTTGGGTCTGGAATGCAATGCCAAGGTTCAATAATAACATTAAAAAGGGAGTTAGATAAGTAACAAAAGGAAGGAATTTTTAGTACTATGAGTAGGTTGGCAGGAGAGTTGGATTTAGTTGGTCTTCTATAAAGCCAGTACAGACTCAATGGGCTGAAAGGCCTCCTTCTGTGCTATTACCAAACTGGTGATTCTGTGAGTCAAACTAAGATACGTCGTCTTTATTCAGACGAGGGTTCCTTCAAGACTCCATTCTTACTGTTCCACCTCAGGATCACTCATCATTTCAGCTGCCTTTGATAACTGGGCTTTTTGGTATTCAAAATAATGGCATAAATTGTTTCAATAAAAATACTTACCTCACTATTGGATAGGCATAGATTTTTAAAACATGAATCTCCAAATAATAATAGTAATTTAGAAGTAAACAAATTTTAAAGAATCACAAAATAAGATCATTACTAAGAAGAAAAGTAAACTGAATACTACGAGCTAAATAAAACTTTTAAAATATAACAAGAAAATCGCAGACATTAATAATTTTGGTCAAGGGAAATCAAGTCTTATTAAAAAAAAACAATTCCAAATACATCTTGTATATATTTGATAACCTTCATCCTTGCAAACTTTTAATTGTAAAATTTCATAAAAAGAGAACTTCGTAAATCATACTTTTCCCTAACTTAATTCACAACAATATGAACCAAGACCTGGAAGCAAACCAAACTGTTTTGATCTTGGAAACCTTCTCTTAAGAATGTTAATCTGGTGGATCACATGCTGGCACAACATGGCATGTACATTCGCTTATTTCGTATAACAATGAAAAGTACAGGTTCATTAAAATATTTGTAATAAGCATTCTTCTTTAGTAGCAGTTAGTTGCTATGAGAATCTCTGAGAACTAAAATTTAATTTTTGTTTAGGAAATGCTTCGAAATTTCTCTAAAAAATGTGTAGATGCAACACATTTCTAAGTTTGATGACAATGCCTTCAGCATCTCTTCCACTAATCTTCTACAATCCCTTTTCATCTGATTGTTAAAGAATGTTTGAAGCCTGACACCATGTCTAAGATGCCTACACAGTTGGGGGATGGGAAGGCTTTTTCCCTGTTATATTATTTAACTTGATTCCAAATCTGAGTCAGGAGTTAAATTCATATAGGCATGTTTAAAATCTTTCCTTATAAAATATTTTAAATTCAAACTTTATAGTAAAAGATCTGTGATTAGAACAACAGCCACACAATGCCAGTCATATTTGGAAAAGAGCCTGTAAAATTGTCAATAAAAAGTCTAAATGAACTTCTTTCACATTAGACCTTGAAGTATCATTAAAAAAAGATTTGGTGAACAATTGTCATATATCGAAGTGCTAAAATGATAATACATAGGAAAACTTTAAATGACACCACAAATCCTAGCGTAATGACAACAATCCAGCCTTGAAAAGACTGTGATATAGTAACAAGGATTCCTTTTTGGACCTCATAAACTGGGATTGGAAAGGGAAGAGAGATTTATTTGCTCTGAAGTTACAGTAAATCTTGGTTCCCTGAAGGTATGTTAGTTGGCAACACAAGTTCAATGATGGAGACTACTGGAATGAATCTGGTTAAGAATTATTTTTAATAAAATGGTGTCTACAGAGAGCTTAAAGCCAGCTTGCATCAAGACAGATTGAATTTAGCTGCCAGCCGAGAAACACACGATTTTCAGCAGAATCTGCTCTGATTTTTAAAATGCAAAAAGTGCAGACAAATTCAGCGTGATCACCACAGACATCGCGGGCAGCTTCCAGCAGAACTCAGAGGGTATTATGCTCAGAACACTTTTTCTTCCCTTACTGCTGAAAGATTATACTGGTTATCCCATTAAAGTTGGTAAAATGCCATTCTTATGTTTTAAAGCTGTAGCATTTGAGGTCAAGAAGTGTATGCTGCTTCTTACAAGGCTAGTGTGGATGTAATCTTCCCAAAGTTACAATAATTAATGTTAAGCTTCTTTAGCAATACGTTTCTGAAAGAACTTGCCTGATAATATACTTAGAGCCTGTCTATGCTGTTTGTATTTCTAAGCAGGAAACATTTTTATGCGCCTCACGTACTTTGGTTTAAATCTTCAGTCAGACTAGGATGAGGATGATTTCCTTGGGTTATGAAAGAAAAAACCAAAATTCATTAAAATGTAAGGGAAACAAGATATAAATATTCACTCTCAACACTTGCAGAACTAGTGTGAAAATAGTATTCAAAGTCATTGAATATTCAAACAAATATTCATTGATAGATTTCTAATTTTATGTTATTTATATTTTGAAAATACATGATTTTGAATTCCCCTTTATTTTCTTTCCCTGTATCTGCAGATGTACATCTAATGGGAGGAGAGTAAAAAATACTGAATACTATTTCATCTGAAGAGCAGCCATCTTATATAAAATAAGTCATTCTATTTTGTTGGGCTTCTTGTTACTTTGTCAAATAATGGCTCTGAAAGGATGAATGGATCTGCCATTGGTAAAAAAAAAGCTCAACATCCATAGATTTGAGCCTCTTAGATTCTAAGACTGAAAACACAGAAGTGCTGAAGGAACTCAGCAGGTCTTGCTGTGCCCATAGGTGGTATTACCAAAGTTTCAGCCCTAAGGCCTTCCTCAAGGTATCTGTGTATTAAAAGACTGGTGTAAAGGGAAGAATGGCAGGGAGAGGAGCACAGACAGACCAACAAACAAAAAGTGTTAATAGGATAAGAGGAAAGGAGTGAAAAAATGTGAGAACTGATTGAGTAAAGGGTGGGGTTGTTTATGCTCTGTGAAAGGAGACAGAGGGAAAAGGAAAGAGAGAGAGAGAACTCTAGAGGAAAGGAGGCATAGGGAAATATGGGGTGGGACTAATGGAAACTGGAGAAGTTGTTATTAATGCCATCTGGTTGGAGGATGCCTAGACGGAATATGAGGTGTTGTTCCTCTAACTTGTGGGTGCCAGGAGTGCAGCGCTGCCAGAGCTCACCAGAGCATCACTCTGGCACCTCACAAGTTCACTCAGGGCGGCAGCGGCTCATTAGCCGTCTTCATTGCTTATAATCCCTCATGCACCTGAAACTACTCTGTCAATGCCAGTGCAAGGGAAACGCGGAAGTCTGTTGTGCCCCCTCCCAGCGCTATTTTCAATTCTGGACATACCAGTTTCTTATGCGATTAGTTGTCCTACTTCGTAGACCTACAGTTCACTGTCAATTATACAACGCCAAATTCAACATGACAGCCACCAAGGCCAGGTCTTGTGAGACCTCTTTGTCACCATTTTTGGTGAGCTCCGGCACTTAAAAAATTTGCACTGCACCCCTGGTGCAGTCTGGCAGTGCATAAGACCAAAGGAATGGAGCAGGGAATTGAAATAGGTGGCCACTGGGAGATCTCGCTATTGCAGCAGACAAATCCGAGTCTGGGAGATCCTTCTTTTCTTCTTCTTCTCTCTCTCTCTCTTGTTTACTTTTGTCTCCTTTCACAGAGGTAAAAACAACCCCTCTCTCTCTCTCTCTCTCTCTCTCTCCAAAATCAATTCTCAACTTTCCTCTCTCCTGTCCTCTTATCATATCCAATTAACACCTTTTGTCTGTTGGTCTGTACTCCTCCCCCTGCAATTTTTCCCTTTTAACCAGTCTTTTAATAGATGCCTGTCTGTTTTTTACTCACATCTTAAGCAAGGGCTCAAGCCCAAAACATCAGTAATATATCTTTAGGTCCCATGCTGAGTTCCCCAAGCATTTCTGTGCTTTTACTACAGTCACAGCAGACTTTCGTGTTTCACTTCGATTCCTGTACATTTAAATAAAGTAATGTCTCACACTGTCCCCTGTGGCATGAACATCCAACAATCCGGCTGCTTGGGACATTGGTTATGAAGGGCTGTCAGATTTTTGTTAATTCCCTACACACTTTTAATTTTCCTTTAAATAAATTCTTTATCATTTCAGGAAACATGGGAACTGGAGGTCTGGAAAGACATGAGGAGGGTGGTCCCACTGAGACTTGAGGGATCAAGTAGGGACGGGAAAAATTTTAGCAAGGGCAGACCTAGCAAAACTCGAGGAAGTAGGGGAAACATTACCTTGGGCCTGAGATGCCGAAACATAGGGATTTCCAATTGGACATATAATGGATTGCCAGAGTTGCAGTGTAAATACGTTTTAGGTTGCTGATGGAGTGGTCTTATAGCTTCCATTTGACATTGATAACAAGTTATTTAGTGTGCAATCTGTCATTTGTTCATGAATTTAAAATCACTATTTCATCCCCTCACTCAAATTGTGAAACTTTAAAAATTTAATTAGATTATGGCTGGATGCAACGTGTTAGGAATGGCTTCAAAGTCTTACAAATTTTAACAGGGATGTGAGGAGAAAGTCGTTTTTCACTCAACGTATGAACGTATGGTTGATATTTGGAATGTGCTGCTAAAGGAGGTGGTGGAATCAGACAAAATTACATGTTTGAGGGATTTAAACAAACACTTAAATACATAAGGCATAGATGATAGGGTCCTAATGTGAAGAAATGGGATTATTTAGATCACACATGTCAAACTCAGGCCCGCGGGCCAAATTTGGCCCGTGATATAATTATATTTGGCCCGCAAGATCATATCAAATATGTATTAGAGCTGGCCCGCTGGCCGCCGCGCCAGTATAGCACATGCACAGCTAATACTACAAATCCCAGAATGCTTTGCAAATGCGTGGGCGCCGGCCCGTCAGCCCGCTAATCGCCCACACCTCCTCTCTTTACTTTCATTAGCATCTGTGACCTGTCGCCTAACTCACATGTAATAAACCCCTTACAAAAAATGGCCAAACAAAAGACAGAAAACAGGACCTTTCAAGACAGGTGGGAGGAAAACTCTATGTTCATCATTTTAAAAGACAAACCTGTTTGTCATTGAAGCAAGTTGTTATTTTTTTTGACCTGTTGGCTTGTGAAAAAAAATACATTTAAAAGGAGCTTAAAGGCTATAGAGAAATATTATTTACTGAATATTTTATTTCTCATTTGTTAATGCTTCTTTTGGAAAGAGTTTAACCAAAAGTATTATTAAACATTTATTTTAATAAGAAAAAGTTTAACATTACATATGTTGAAAGAAGAGAAAACATCCAGATGTTTTTGAAAATTTTCAATAAATATTTAGTTTGGCCCACAACTTAGTCCAAGTTTTTAATTTTGGCCCTCTGTGAATTTGAGTTTGGCCCTCTGTGAATTTGAGTTTGACACCCCTGATTTAGATGGACAAAAAAGATCAGCATGGATGTGATGGGCTGAAGGACCTGCTTCTGTAATGTAAAATTGTGATTCTGATAT